>NW_007360310.1:437418-495894 GCF_000359705.1 Exserohilum turcica Et28A
TATCAACTTAAGCTAGAGCACTGCTATCTTAGAAGCTTCCTATTTAATCAAGAGAAAGTAGACTCTAAAGTATGCCCATGCAACTATAGAGCTACCCAAGACACTACGCATATCCTACTTAGCTGTACGCTATACAAAGAAGCTAGAAAGAAGATGCAAGAAACGAGCAAGGACCCACTATCACTAGCCTTCTTACTAGAAACTAGTATAGGCATACAGGCGACTATTAGGTTTATTGAAGAGACAAAAGCTAGGACACAAGCCTAGTACAAAGGAGACACCAACAACTAGGGCGCCACTAGCACTAGTACCTGCCCTACACCTACCTTACCCCACCTACCACCCGCAAGACCCCCTACTACCATCCGATACACTAGGCTACGAGCCTCACCTTCATTTAGATAACCCCCTCCCCCACCTACATCAAATTGATAGAAACACGTAGATACTTGTAGACCTCTGGTCTACACGTCCTATATAGCCCTAGGGCTGAGAAAGGACGTTAAATCAAAATAATAATAATAATAATAATAATAATAGATCGCCGCAGCAAGTCCAGCAGACACCCTTTCATGCGTGGTAAGAGTCAATTTTCTTTTACTCTCAAGATTGCAGAGAAAACAATCGCATATTCGCTAGCCATTGATACCACTCTCAATGGTAATGATAAGCACAACAATGCAAGGCAGCCACAAATTATTGGATACAGGGAATTCATACAATTATGTTCAGATTCACGGATAATACGCATGCTTGGCTTAGCATAGACAACAATACTTTAGATTACGAATCGTAACATTGAATAACTAGAAGATCATTACATGAAATACGTTTACAGTAATTCCGATCAGAGCTGCGACCGATCATTCGCGAATCACCTCGGAATAGATAGAGTGCAGAGACTCGCTCTCTAGACCTGGCTTCAGAAGCTTGCGATCTCATATCCCTACTTCTTGAAACTTGGACTCTCTTGTAGGACTTCCCTTTCTTGCCCTGTCAGCGTCAGAAGGAAATGCGGGTGGTGGGACTAAATCTTCGTCGAAATGGTCCCGCGCTTCTTCAAAGCTCTCGCCGCCAGATGTCGCGGTCCCTCCGCTGACCACTCTGTCAGTTCTTCTACCTCTGGCCATACTAAGCTCTTCTCCAACACTGGATAAGGAGGAAATGTCTGAGAAGCGGTCCCTATCGACATAGCCGACATGGGGGACGTAGGCGGGTTCTGCGTGACTTGAGCTCGTCGGGTCTTCTGCCTGAAAAGAGACGTGACTATCTATTGACTCTCTGTTAGGCTGGATGGCACTCTTAGAAGAATGAGACTGAGTTTGGGGCAGCGAGGTGGAATCTCGAAGACTTGCACCACCAACAAAACCACTGTCCTTCTCCTTGGCATCTTCGCCATCAACTTCATGCGTAGGTGAATGCTTGGATCGGCGCTTTAGCTTGTTCAATAGCGACTTGAAACCCTTTGAAGAGCCTGGTGAAATAGGTGAGGTTGCATCGGGAGCATCATGTTCAGAGGTTGGTTCCTGGTATAATTCGTCGTTGTCGCGTGAAGCCGCAACATTTTCAGCTGCCGCTACGTCTTTTGACTTGCGGTGCTCCCCTTTGGCCATCCGTTTTTCTTCTGCTTTTCTTGTCTTTTCTGCTTCTTTCTCCTGCTTTGCTGCTAGTTTTTCTTCGGCAGCGCGTGCTTTCGCAGCCCTCTTTTCTTCATCTACTGCACGTTAGTGGTGTGATCTAAAACAACAAGTTTCGACCCTTACCCCGGCCCTGTTTCTCTTCGGCCTTGATCTCGTTGGCGCGTTCTTTCTCTACCCTAAGGCGACGCTTCTCCTGCTCCATATCCAATCTTCGTTCCTCCTCTTCAGCACGTCGTTTTTCGTCTTCTGCCAGGCGCTTTTCAGTCTTCTCGGTGATCTCGTCCAGAGTAGGCTGAATCCTTGCTTGGGCTATGGCATCAATGTCACCTTGATCCATCCATTTGCCGTTGCCAATGTGTATTCTGCCGTGGTTCTCCATTCGAGCCTCTGAATTGGCAACGGCACGCTGTCGCGCCTTTTCATCCCATTCGTCCACCATTGTTGAAGACATCTTGCCAGTCTCGTCATATATCTTCTTGTCCAAGCCTTGCATTTGTGCCTGCACCTTGCGCTGTGCAGCAGCCAGCAATAATTTGCGATCATTCTCGCGTTTCTTTGCATCAACATCAGCTAGTTGTTTATTCAGCTGTTCCATCTCAGATCGGATGCGCCTCGAACGGAAGTCGTCTTCGTCAGAGTCTGAATCCACTGGAGGAGCAGCCTCGGATTCACTGTGTGCCCGGTTGCGTCCACGGCGCAGAGAAAGTTTGGAGCGTGCCGGTCGATCGTAGCCATAGTAACTCCGGTAGGCTGCGTTCTCGTCGTATCCTATCTTTGCCAATCTCTCTTGCGCTAGTTTCTGAGCAGCTTCCTGAATACCAATATAGCGCATTGCCTGTTGTTTAATATCGCCATCACCAGCTGTCAACTGTTGGCTCTGCGCTGCAGTCGCTCCCGTACGGGCAGCGGATGGTCCAGATGCGCCTTCCATACGCTGCTGCTCCTGCACGTCATAAATCTTCTTCGCCATGGAGATGGCGGAAGCTCGGAGGGCAGCATTGCGCTTCTTTTCCTCGGTTTCCAGTGCAACAGGCGGAGCACTACCGTACATGTCTCGTGATATACTCTTGGCATGCTGGATCCGTGCTGCTTCCATGGCGCCATGTTCGAGACGGTTCGAATCAGTGGTGCTAGCGGTACTGGCTTGAGGTCTGGCACGTGTCGAGGCACGGTGAGCCAGTGTTGCTGCACCCAACGCATTCTTGGCTGAGTTCTCCGAGTCAGGGTACAGCGGCGCAGGTGGCGGGTTGGATCGAGCACGTTGTCGTTGTGAGGCAGCATGTGCATCAATAGCTGCAGTGAAAGCGTTCTTCCTGCCCTGGTCGGTGTGTGCGTGGTTGGCCTCGGGACCACGCCCCATCTTTTTCATAGCAAGTACAGCTGCAGAATGGCCATCTGTGCTGGCCTCGGGCTTCCACAGGTCTAGCTTTGTGCCGTCTCTGTGAGCAAGTAGAGCAGCCTTTGAGCCTGCTGTGCTAGCTTCGGGCTGCCACATGGGCGCCATCTTGTAGCCGTTTGCGAGCAAGGCAGCCTTGCCGGCCGCTGAAGAATGCTCGGGTTTCCACCACTCTGGGCTCTTTTTGTTCTGGTTAGCCAGCATGGCCGCTGCTCCCGCAGACGACTTGGTGTCGATTCCGACCACGGGGTAGCTGGGGAGATCCTGGGCTTTGGCGTACTTGAGGCTGGCAGCAGCGCCTGGGAAGCTTGATTAGAACATGATGTGATGGGAAGAACAGCGCGATATACTCACTCGCCGAAGAGAGCTTGCCGTCCGATCCGAGGGGGTTGGCGGTGCGGGACTCGTTTGCCTTGACGGGGCTGGGCGGGTTGTGCGAATACAGAGCGGCGGCCGAGGCCTGGTTCTGCAGTGTGCTGTCAGTGTTCTTTGAGTGATGCGCCGCCGGGTCAGGGCAACGCATGTTCGTCTCGGCTGAGGATGGGAGTGGAGCCGCGTCTTCCGTGCTCTTCAAGGGTCTGCTGTCAGACGTGGGGGCCGCCGTACTCATGGCCGAAGTCATGGTTGTTGCCATTGCGGGGGCGCGTGCTGGAAATGGCAGGCCTCAGGACAGCATACAACTGCGAGCAAGATATAATAATGTCAGAGCGTTACGGGGTGCGATCAAGGCAAGCGCCGGCGACAGGCACGGCGTGTGGCGCTCGCCCATGGCTAAATGACGATGAGAAGAGCAATGATGTCATAGCAAGCGTGGAGGATCGACGTGGGCGCCTTGCCGCTCCAGGCCTGGCGTACATGGCGCCAGGCCTGCGAACGCAACCAAACAGGCCAGGTCATGGGCATACAAAGCGATTAACTTCCAGGGACGATGCATTTTGGCTTTCGTACCCTGGTGCACATCTGCACTGCGGGGTCTTTGCATTTGTCACTCGTCAATTGCCGGTAAGCGAAGCGGATATTTCATCTCACTCTTGCATGCTACCCACCAAGGCCGCAGACAGCATTATACTCTCTTCGGGCTGCTGTGGCTTCTGCCATAGTACCCATCCATGGGCATTGTAGTATCCAAGTGTTACATAAGTACGACGTCTAGTCTGGCTCTTCCAAATACCGTCGGCCGTGGATTTGTCAATGATACCCAGGTAGCTCCAAACCGTTGCAGCCGTCATCCTGTAAAGCTTACTGCACGTGTATAGCTATATCGTGACGCCATGCTCAGTGCTGTATTACTTCTTGCAATTATAGCCAGGGGAGGGTGAGCCCTGGTGTCCAATGCGGCTAGTGTGTGTGCGGCTTTTTGCTACGTCACCCGTGCTCCAAACCTCCAAACCATCTGGATTCTTGGCTTTACAGTGCCTCTCGAATACTTCGCAGTCACAAGAGCTTATCATGGCCGAACTGCGCACCCCGCTGAAAAGCATATTGAACTTTCGCGATGTTGGCCACTTCGTCAACGAAAGTACGGGAACAAGGTACACACCCCAGGTGGCCGACTTGCATAGCAACGCAGCTGATGATGAACCAGCCACCTAAAACCCGGCTTGTTGTATCGAAGTGCTCGCCCTGGTATGTCCCACATAAACTGCGTCTAAATGAGTGCTGACAGTGAGAGATGAGGCTTCTTTGCAGGATAGGCAAAGACTCGTCAAGGAATATCGCATGAGCAGCATCATTGATCTTCGAACAAAGTGTGTTGCAGCAGACTACGAAAACCATGCTGTTTGCTAACAGGTGTTAGAACAGAGCACATTGAGCAAGCACAAAAGCATGGAGCGAGGATCAGAGCTTCAGCGGCGGCGCCCCAGACCAACGACGGCGCAGCAGAGCCACTAAAGATACCCGGCGTCGTCTATCACGAAATCAATTTTAACGGATCGGCCTTTTCGCGGATGCTGCTTTCGAAGCTAGCTTGGATGGAATTGTTCAGACTCCTTGGACTCATGATGCTAGGGTACCGCAAAGATGCCATCAAGATCATGGCTCCGCACATGGAGGAGATGGGACTGGTGGGACTAGCAAATCAGTCCCTGGATGTCTGCACGTACGAGGTTAGACAAGTCTTCAACGTGCTTGCCAAGGAAGAGAACTGGCCACTGCTCGTGCACTGCACACAGGGCAAGGACCGAACAGGACTTGTCGTGATGCTCATTCTCCTGCTCCTGCACGTCGACCTGAGAGTCATTGACGACGATTATCGACTGTCTGAGCCGGAGCTTGCACCCGAGATGGAGGAGAGGCTGCAGGAAATGGGAGCCATTGGCCTGTCCGAGCAGTTTGCCGTGTGTCCCTCAGACCTGGTGCCGAGTGTCAACTCTCACATAGTGGACAAGTACGGCGGCGTTGAGCAGTACCTCGAGAAAGCCGGTGTGAGCAAAGAGCAGGTCGACTTTGTGAGAAGAAAACTCTTGGCAGCCGAGTCGTGATTATTTCTCCCTTGGTCATGTACATACGATGGGCTTGGCAGTTTGGGGGTTTGCTCTTATCAGCCCCAACTTTCTTAACCACATGGGAATGCTGCTAGACGCGTGTATACTAGCGGAACACTATCGCACCACCTGGCCTCCTCTGCGCCGCCGTGCGCCCCGCATGGAAATGGCTTTGCAGCTCTAGTGAAGGACATTGTGTGTCGGTGAGGGTGCACAGAACTGCATATCAGTGATTATCGCCGTCGGTGTGCTGTCAAGTGTCTGGAGCTAGGCTTGGAAAGCCCCCTCATCTGCAGGGGCAAGCGTAACCCCCGGGCGCTTTTCGCTTAGATTCACCGCCGTTAAAGGGTCCAGTTCCCAACACGTCTACCTTGAATCTTCCAAAATTGCTCAGCCGACCCAAAGATGAGCAGCAACACTTCAGAGGATAACTTTGAGTGGGTAGAGACGCCGCCGGCGCCCTCGCCCACGACGCCCGCGTTCGACTGCGGCGTCAAGACGACTGCGGTAAGTGGCCTGTGGACATGCCGACGGCCCCGCCAGCCATTGAGCGACAACGCGGAGAGCCACTCAGCTGACACTCGCCAATGTATAGTATCCCACGATTGCGAACGCCCCTCTCCCTGCAGAAGGCTCGGGCCGTGATTCGTTCAACAACTACGTGCTCATCACGCTGCTCACGGGCATCCCCGGCTACATCACATGGAGCTGGGGCATGGGCTTCAAGACATGGCTCTTCCTCGCCATTGTCTTGTTCCTGCCCATCCTCGGCCCCTTCTGGTGGCTCACGTCTGAATTTGCTCCCCGCAAGAACGAAAAGGCCAAGCTTCCCGGCAAGCCCATCGAGCACTACCTCAAGTTCAACAAGCCCGAAGACCGCGACGCGTACTACGGCAAGAAGCAGATTCCCATTGAGACGTTCCAGGAGAAGTATTTTGATGGCGAAGTTGAGATCAATGGCGACATGCTCGAGACGCTCGAATGGCGCCACGACTGGTCCAAGCCCCGCTTCACCCTCGGACTGATCAAGCACTTCCTCCTTGCCATGATCCCAGAGATGATTGTCCACTCCAAGTCTCAAGGCAAGCTTCTCCAAGCCCTCTGCATGTGCATATGCTGACCCCACGCCAGACGAAGAACAGGTTCGCGACCACTACGACCGCGGCGATGACTTTTACGGCTGGTTCCTCGGTCCCCGCATGATCTACACTTCTGGTATAATCTCCGACATCAACACCGAGGAGAGCTTGGAACAACTGCAGGACAACAAAATGGCAGTCGTCTGTGAGAAGATTGACCTTCAAGAGGGTGAAAAGATGCTCGACATTGGCTGCGGCTGGGGCACGCTTGCAAGGTTCGCTTCGGTGAACTACGGCGCGAACGTCACCGGTATCACGCTTGGTCGCAACCAGACTGCCTGGGGCAACAACGGCCTCAGGAAAGCTGGCATTGAGGCGGACCAGTCCAACATTCTCTGCATGGACTACCGCGAGATTCCTGTTCCTTCTGGTGGCTACAACAAGATCACTTGCCTGGAGATGGCTGAGCACGTCGGTGTTCGTCACTTGGGAGGTTTCTTCCGTCAGGTCTACGACATGCTCGACGACGATGGTGTCTTCTTCCTCCAGATTGCCGGTCTCCGTAAGGCCTGGCAATTCGAGGACTTCACCTGGGGTCTCTTTATGAACAAGTACATTTTCCCTGGTGCCGATGCCTCCACTCCGCTCGGTTTCGTCGTTGACACCCTTGAGGGTGCCGGTTTTGAAGTCAAGATGGTCGACACTATTGGTGTGCATTACTCTGCTACTCTCTGGAGGTGGTACCGTAACTGGCTTGCCAACAAGGACAAGGTTGTTGCCAAGTACGGCATCCGTTGGTTCAAGGTAAGCTTTGCATACTCTGGTGTTTTTACTACAAACTAACCGTTGGCTAGATCTGGGAGTACTTCCTCGCCTATTCCACCATCACTTCTCGCCAGGGCAGCGCTACTTGCTTCCAAATCACCTGTGTCAAGAACCTCAACGCTGTTCACCGCATTGACGGCATCAAGACTCAGTTCAGTCTCGCTGGTGCCCTCGCTGCTAGCAAGGCGAAGCTTGCTTCCAAGGCCCAATAGAGGCGCTTTACCGCAACGTTCCACGCCGTGTTGTTTCAACATATTTTACTCTGGATCAGGAATCGAGGGTGGAAGAGACACCGCCGTACACAAGGACGAACCATATCACAGAATACAGGGCACTGTGAACACAAGTCATGGGTCTGGTTTCGGTCTCAAAGTGACCGTGCCAGACAGCTGCTGCCGGTCAAAGGAAAAGGCTTTGGCCCCCAACCAGTCCTCATGGGCAAATAATCCATCGGTAAATATGATAACGTAGCATACATAATGACTCGATCTAGCATGTAGAAACAATCAAACGCTACGCATTTGAACGTGATCTTCATATTGAGTGTTTGGCCATCAAGCAACCAAACGCCCATCTCACCATCAAGTGAGCCAATCAGAGCACACCAAACAATTAAGGTGGTATGGTCTAGTGGTATGACGTCGCGTTGTGGCTGGCGGACAACAACAAAAGTTGTCCTGATCCAGATCCGCGCCAGCCTGGGTTCGAGTACGTTTGCTTTCCCACACACAATCCATAATTGGCGGGCCTGAGACATTGTTCTAACGTGTCTATAGTTCCCAGTACCGCCAAATTTGCGACATTACTTTTTTTTGGGGGGGGGGGTTTGTGGTCTACTTTTTCGCTCTTGTTTTTTTTTTTGACTTGGTGACTTGTTGTTGCTCTAAAAGGGGTAGCGCTTTTTTTTTGAAAAAAAAATTACTGATTTCTGGATGTTTGTTACTGCTACCTGCTTCTAGTATGTGTGAATGTATGTGTGTGATAGGGAGGAATAGTGGTTGCAAGTATTCATTCATCTGTAAGCAATATTTAGAGTTTAGTAAGGGAAGGGGTTGCTTATCCGCATATCTAAAGTGATGAGGTGAGCAGCACACGTCATGGCTCAACAGATTTAGAATAGACTTTTTGCAAACAGCGCGGGGCCGGGGAACGACAAAGCGTATTCCCAGGTTGAAATAATCCATATTGGAGAAAAAGAGAGAGAGAGAGAGTGTGTGTGTGTGTGTGTTTGTGGCTTGAAGAAAAGAGAGCAGAAAAATGCCCTACGTAGTTACGCCACGACCCAAGCACACGATGCTACCATAAAGAAACAACTTTTTTCTTACATCATATCACAAGTACAACTCAGAATGTCGTGGTTATCTTTTCCAACTGCTTTCTTCAAGGACTGCCAATCTTCTCCCTATACTTCCGAAGCAAACGCAACTGCAGAACAAGACACTGCCAACCCAAGTTACGACGGCTAGACTGTCGTAGGTGACCATGCCGACAAAGAGTTGTTGTTGTGCTGCATGCGCTGTTGTGCTAGGCACAGAAGGCAGCTGCGTGGCATTTGTGGTGAGGGGTAGACTCGGCGACGGCAGGACGGTGGTATTGGAGAGAAAGATGAACGAGGTAAGGACCGAGGTTACCGTCAGCGAGACGGAGAGACCCGGCTTGGAGCGGTCGAGTATGTACCAGAGGGCGGGGTTGACTAGGGCGAGCGTGAGGGTAAGCTGGAGCGTAGACTGCCACGGGAGGCGACGCTGGGAAAGGCGCAAGTTAGCAACAAGACCCATGGCAGTAGTATATAAATCCGGGGTTAGTGAAAAAAAAACTCACAATGGCAAATGCAATGCCGACAAAAGCAGCCACGCTCCGCACAACCTCGTTGATCTGCTCGCTGAGAGGGGAATCGGGCGTCTCGGCCTCTTTGTTGTCTCCTGCCTCGCTGGCGCCTCGCTGCGAGTCCCACAGGAGATCAACGTATGGTAGCAGGCTGCCGAGCGCGACGCCGAACAAGCCCCAGATCGCAAAGTACACATGGCCGTTGCGGTGCATGCTCTCGACAACGTGGACCCTGGGAAACTGGCGTGTCTCGTGGAGATGCGAGACGATGACGCCGTAGATGACGCCAAAGACAAAGAGCGACACGAGTTTGCCAACGAGCACGGCGTACTTCCACATGCCCTGTCGCGGCTGCCTGATGGAATGACTCCTTTTCCTCCCAGGCACCTTTTCCATGGCTGCCCCCTTGCCAGCGAGTTTCTTCATGCTCAGCCCGCCGTCTGAACTGCGCACACTTGGCTCCTGGTCGTCGCTGCCCACGGCTGGGTGTCGTGGTGTCTCCGCGCCTGTCCCCCAGGGCGTTTCCACTACGCTCTGCTCTCCGGCGCTTGTCGCATCGTAGATGCCAGACAGGGTGCTGCTGTTGAGATTCAAGAGGCTCTTGTTGCGCGGCGGCAGATCGTGGTCGTGCTCTTCTGAGTCATCGTTGCGCGAGTTGTATGTCCTGAGCAGACGCGCGTTCAGCTGCGCGAGGAAGTCGGACGGGCGGCGGTTCTCGATGGCGCTGGGAGGCGTCGATTGCGCATAGTCGTGTGTGGGCGAGTCTGCCGAGTCGTTGTATGGGCCAAAGTTGCGGCGTGGAATGGGACGGTAGATGTGCAACGGGGGTTGTGTTGCGTGCGAGTTAGAAGAAGGGTCTCCTGCCATTGCCGTTTGGGCTCGGTGCCAACCCGATCAGGGTTTCGCAAGTCTGGGGGGAGGGAGAGAGGAAGGTGGAGGCTTGCAGGCTATGCTGTGGAATGCACAATAAAAATCAAACAATAGACTGTAAAGTGAGTGAAATGAAGGACAAGACACAATCTAAGCGCCGCAGAACCGATGTGCGCTTTGGTCCGATTGTTGCTGTGTTGGGGTTGGGACGTTAATGTAGCCCTGAAGTTATGTCAGTGCACGTGAACCTCGACGATGCGCTCCGTCTCGTATCAGCACGGTCTAAGCAAACATACAGCGTTCAGGCAGTTCAATTGATACCGCAGGTCGCAGGTTGACTCGTACAAGGCATGGTGAGGCGGCTTCGGGGCATACTGATGTAGACGACGTTAAAGCCCTCTTCTTGCATGTGTCAATGCCGTGTTTCATGTGAAGATCGGCCGACTGTTCCGCTTATGGCCCCGCTGTCACCCGCATTCTCAACAACTCTAGTGCATTGAACATTTTGATTCTATGCGGCCACCTTGGTTGGACTTGTACTGATACACTAACCCTTTCGTGCCAATGATGCTACACCTCGCACCCTGGCTGTTCGAGCCTGCCTAGGCCATCGCTGCAAATGAGAACGCTTTTGGTGTCTATCCCAGTGCAACCCACTCCAGCCAGCAAATGCTCAGAAACGCAATGCACATAATTCTGGCCGTCGTATCCTTCATGTCCACGTCATCCCGTCGTCAGTGTGTTGTTCCAGCTCCTGGAGAGCTTCCCTGCTGCCCGCCCCCTTCTCAGTCGACAATGGGTTGGAGGATGTTACCGCTAGGAAATGGTAAGCATGCAGCTGGTCATCAGGGATAGAGTCAAACTTACGCCACAATGTTGGCCCAACCAATAAGACGCCAGTGCTTTTCAATACGTCTGGACAAAGCGACCTTCTCACCAATCTCTGTGCATGCTGGCGAGGTGAGAGATAGGCGGGCAGCGTCAGCCTTGACGGCGACGACCTTGGCACCCGTAGCAGTTGAACCAATGTTGACCATCTAAGAAAACGTTAGCCTTGGCCTGCACTTGAACGTTCCCAAGACATACCAAAACTTCGTTCTTTGCGAGCTTGGCAACCTTGGCCTGCTTGCCGTCTGCGGTCTTGACTCCGAGCAACCTTCGGAGAAGGAAGTAGTTGACCTCGAGCTCAGTGTAAATGTTGGGGAGATGGCCACGGAGACCAAGGACGAAACCAACGAGACGATCCGCACGGCAGAGCGTGGGGTCTACGCGTGTACCGACACCTGGCATATGTTAGTTGGACCATCAACAAGGCGACTCGAGCCACATACCAATCAAACCACCAGGAACAGCAAACTTTAGGTCATTGTGCTCTGCGAACAGGGACACGACTCTTGAGAAGATGGGCTTGCACTGAATCTTTCCTGAGCTGTCCTTGGACACAATACCAGGCCTGATCTCAATCTCGTCACCCAGCTTCAGCACACCAGTCAAGATACTGCCACCAGCGACACCACCCTTCAGCTCGTCAATCTCCGCACCGGGCTTGTTTACGTCGAACGATCGAATGACAATCATGTGTGGCTTTGCGGAGAAGTCGCGGACTGGGACTGGGATCTTGCTGATGAGTTGCTCGTTGATGGCATCAATGTTGAACTTGAGTTGGGCGGAGATGGGCACAATGGGCGATCCATCGGCGACGGTTCCTCGGATAAACTTCAATATCGACTCGTAGTGGGCCGCAGCGCTGTCCTCCCGCATCAGGTCGACCTTGTTCTGGAGGATGATGATGTGGTTGAGCTTCATAATCTCAATGGCAGCAAGATGCTCGCTGGTCTGCGGTTGCGGGCAGGATTCGTTTCCGGCAATCAGCAGCAGTGCGGCGTCCATGACGGCGGCGCCCGACAACATTGTGCTCATGAGAATGTCGTGACCGGGGCAGTCGACAAACGAGACGTGGCGCTTCAATCGGTATCGTCCTCCGCATCCCTCACGCTCGCAAGGCGGGTCGACCTCCTTCTCGCTCTTGTACGACCGGTAGCATGTCGGGCGCGGGCACTCGGAGTTGTCGCACTGGTAGATCTTCGCGTTGGCGTAACCGAGCTTGATGGTAATATTCCTCTCGAGTTCGTTCTTGAAGCGGACCGTCTGCACACCCGAGATGGCCTTGACCACGGTACTTTTTCCGTGAGCGACGTGGCCAATTGTTCCAATGTTGATGGTTGCTTGGCGGGAGATGATTTCGGGCGACAGCGGGCTCAGCGTCGAGAGGTCGAGGGTGCTTGGGTCTGGTTGTTCGCTGTGTGCGCATTAGCTGTGATGCCGTGTGGCTGCATGTCTGGCAAACCTACGGCAGTTCCGGGCGCTCAATGACGGGAGCCGGCTCCCGCCCCTTCTTCAGCGCAGACTTTGGCTTGGTCTCCTCAATCTCCTCGTGCTCAGACACGCTCTTGTCGTCGCGGAACTCGTTGTCGGACTCGGACTCCATGCTGGGCAATCCGTGTACTACTCGTCCTTGTCGGGGAGGGCAGCGTGGTCTCGAGGGCCAGGTGCAAGGGCTTCAGGATGTCGAAGGGGGGGATGGTGGCAGTGGAGAAGGGGGCGGCGGCCAACTTTCGACTTCAAATCCCACACAAAGTGACTCAAACCCAGAACAGCCTCGAGTGGTGGCGGGGCAGCGGCCGGGCGCCAAGTCCCGGCGAAACGTTTTGCCGCGGTGCGCGACACAAAACTTCTCTCGCGCCCTGCCCCGGCTTCCTCCCTCATTGAACAACGCAAAAAATCGCACACTCACGAAAAGCATTTTCATTGGAGAGACCCGTCGTCTGCGGACGGTGTGAGGTTTCCATGAGAACGAAAACCGTCTGTGAAGTGGAGAGGAATACAGCGGCTGATCTTGGGTGCGGTTTCTCCCTGCTTTGCAGTGGGAGAGAGCGCAATGATCGGTCGTACATTACGTGAAGATATGCATGCCATGTCATTATCTATGCCGCTGCATGGTATAGACGTCCTGTTCAGACTGCTGTTCTCGCAGCTGTTGTTGCAAGTGGTGACTTGGATTATCGCCGTCTCGTCGCGTCGCGTTAATTCTGCAGCCCTGTATGGCTCGTCGGAGCGCAGCTTGGCATCTGAACATACATCAGTCGTGAATGCTGTGCGCAATCTCGAACCATGGGGGTAAAGGCCACCAGCCTCTTATTTACACCTCCTGGTCAGCCTCGCGACGAATGGTATACGAAAGGTGTACGGTCCCAACCCAGCCGCCTGGGCACAACACGGACTGTGTGAATACTGGGCGACTATATGCGATGCAACCCCGTTACATTCCCCAGTTGGCTCACTATGGTCTACGGTACAGTACGGTACGTTGCAACACAGCTAAGCCGAAGCTTAACCCCCTAGGCCTCCCAACAACGCATTGTGAAAAAGTAAGCCTAGCATTCCATGGACCCTGAAATGCTCTCTCTTTCTCTTTGCATCTTCTCCGTTGAGTTTCAGCGCGCGGTCCAACAGAAAGCATGGACTACCTGCACAGTCAGGCTTATGCTCCACGGAGAAGACCGAGCTCGTGGGTACCCGATCTCTCGGGACGCGATCTAGATCGTGTATCACCCGTGTTTGCACAAAATACGCAATTTACAGTAAACAAACACGTGTGTGTGTGTGTGCGTGTAGTCAGATCGCAAGCCATCTTTCCCCATACCTCGTATAACACCTACACAATTCCACTTTTCCATAGCCGCTGCCAAAAGAATAAAAAAAAAGAACAAACACTATCTTGCCTCCCACACGCTATTGCTATACCCAGCCACGCACCCTACCCTACCCTACCATCTCCCCATCCAACCCTCCCGCAAAACAACCACTAAAACCCCCCCACCCCACCCATCGTATTCCCCAAACACCCACACACAAACACCTTAGTCCGACCCACCGACCACCCCCCTTCCCAACGGTCCTGAAATCTCCACCAAACCGAACCAAGCCCGGCCAAGCCAAACGAAACCAAACGCCTCTCCCGCCACTAAGTAGGTCTGAGGAACTGTGTGTGTGTGTGCCATTGTGTTTAGTGTAGATGCGGCGCCAGCTACCATACGTATGTGTGTGTCTGTGTGTGGTCTCTCCCCTTAGTGCCAAACTTAGTTCTGCGTTCCACGTACCCCACATGTGAAGATGAAAGGAAGAGAAGAAGAAGAAAAAAAAAAGGGAAATTAATGTGCATGGAATGGCAGAAACGTATGGGAATGCAGCGGAGCAAGGAAAGGGAGGGGGAAGGGAAATTGCAGTAACGTTTGCGTGGGGTCGGGGTTACTTGGATGGATGGTTGGAAGTGGATGGATGGGATGGGGGAAGAGGGGGGAGGCTGGGTGACCTTATTTTCTCTTCTTCATGTATCGTTGGTTGAATAGATAGGTAGGTAGGTAGGTAGGTCGGTGTATGTATATTCCTTACTTAGAAGATTAAAGGAATTTTCGACAAGGTCAAGTCTTGTGGACGTGTGTATGATATTTACAACGCCTTCGTTTCTTATCCTACAGCGGTTACGTATGTATGTATACTGTAGGACCCAACGAGCGAACAAACGAATAGAGACGAGAGGGAGGCAAACACGGATATATGCATGGATAGAGAGATAAAACGAGGGACAAGGAGATGTGATAGCGGGAGGGTACATCTACACTACACTACACTACCCTGGTGAACTCCGCTCCACACCATACTATACTTCCAACACCCCCTCCTCCTCCTCTCCCTTTCCCATCCCCAACCCGTATCAAAAACACCCGTGAATATACAAAACCAAACTGCACGTCTATGAAATCAGAAAAGCAGTCAAATAATACGATATAAATTGATTTGATTTGCTTCGCGCGCTCTGCAGTATATATATATACCACAACACTACATAAGGTCGCTCCATACCATGACAATACTTGATTGAATACTGAATATTGAATATTGAATACTGATATATCGATATTTGATACTAACAAACGAAAAAAAAGATTTCCCTTGATAAAAACGCCCATCTATGCTATAAATAACTTGGCTAGTTTATAGAAACTGACAAATGAGAGAGCAAAAAGAAAAGAAAAAAAGATGTAATAGCGCGTGTGATGATGATGATGATGATGGATAATGGTTTAAGAAGGATAATGATAAGGATGATGATAAAGGAGAGGAAGAAAAGAAAAAATCTGGCGGTTGGTGAGGGGTGGGCGTCGAGCTTTACAAATACTTTCAAAGTCGCGCTGCGTTAAACGGTTCGTATATCGTCGTTCCTTCTCTCTCTTTCTCTTTCTCTTTCTCTCTTTTTTTTTGTGGTTCCCGGGAGGGCAAAGGGCGAGGCAGGGTGGTGCCGTGCCGTGCGGGATATCCCTGGCCTTCCCCTTGCTGTTGCCCTTGCATTTCCCTGGCCTTGCATTACCTCTCCTAATCTTACTCTCCTCACTCCCTGCCCCTCTCCTGGCCCCTCCTTTCTTTGCATTCCACGTCCATCTTCCTACTCTTCTGTACTCTACTCTTGTCCTGTCTTCTCTTGACTCTACTGTCTTGATCGCAATCGTGCATACCACACAGCCAGCAGGCCATCTGTAATTAACCAACAATCCTTAATTAATGTTATTCCGGTAGTGTCCTGTTTTCTTCCCGCCTTTTCTTTTCTTTACAAACTACGAGTATTAATAATAATATGCTTGGTGGGTAAGCGTTGTCGGTGCCCCCGCCCGGTGGTGGTGGTAGTGCATGCTTTGCAATTGGCAGTAAATGGTAGCATGAGCGTAATGGAAATGTATATACTACGAGCTCTTGCCCGCTTCGTACACTCTAGCCATGAAGTCGTCTTCGTCGAGCTCAATCTTCTTTTTCTTGAGGGTACGCGCTACCTGCGCGGCATCGCCCTCCATGCAGCTGCCCTCGAGAATGGTGAGGATAGCCACGGCGGCCCGCGGTAGGTTCTTGTCGCCTTCGATGGTGTAAATGTCCATGATGCGTGCCGCGTGCTCGACTTCGAGGCGCCCGCAGAAGAGGGAGCCGAGTGTGTGGAAGAGATAGTCTCGCGGCTCGACACGCAATGTTTCTAGTCGTTGTGCCAGGCTAGGCGCTTTCTTCGAGAGAACGTGCAGCGTTGTCGAGTAGGCTGCGTGGATGGCGTTTTGGTCGTGGATGAGGAAGGAGAGGGGCAACGGGCGGTTGAGCAGGTTACACAGCGCAATAAAGGCTTGCGGCGCGGGTAGATTGAGGAGAAGTAGTGCGGCAATATGGTGGATATCGAAACTGGAATGCGGAATGTCTGGGCGGTACATGGAGTAAGCCAAGCAAACATTGACAAGGTCCTGGTGGAGCGGCTGCTCGTCTTGGGTATCTGATATCTGCGCGGCAAACATTTTGAGCTTGGGAAACACTTCGTGCGTGCTTTGGACAATGTAAACGTAGCGGCCTCCGAGCGCTTCGTGACCGTGTGCTTTTACTTCTGCCCTCGCCTTCTCAAGCGCAATGTGGTAGGTTGTCTCGGTGACTTCCAGGTCGTTGCCGATTGCCATTTGCCAGACTTGGCCCCGCAACCGTGGGGGGATGCCGTTCCACCACATTTTCCTGTGCGTTGCTCGGAGCTCGGAATTTGTCATCTCTGTAGCCCAGTTTGGAAGTAGCAGGCTAGACCAATACTCTGCTTTGATGCGGCTGGCTTTCTCGCGAGCAAGTGCCTCTTCTTGGGCACGCTTGGCCTCAAGGCGTTCTGCACTTGTTAGCTTGTGTCAATCTAAACCACAGTGCAAAGAAAACTGCTTACCCGCCTCCTCAACCCGAGCCAGCATGCGCTGGTACTCCTTGAGATGCTTCTTCTCCTCCTTGGGGTCCTTTGGTGGGAGCCACGATGGCCGTGTCCGAGAAAGGTATTTCTGCTTCTCAACCGATGGCTGGAAAGGGTCAATGAGAGGATCGCTCTTTCGCACCGGTGGCAACGCTGGCTTCTTCGTTTTCGTCGTAGCTTGGCTCACAGATGCCGCTCTTACAAGGCCAGGCTGCTGTCTTGCAACTTCCTGTTTACGTTCGTATTCTGACTGGTACTCCTCCAACGCTTCGGTCAGTTTCCTGGCATCTGGATCGAGCGCACTGTATGTGTCGACCCATGTAGTCTGCGGTGCCGGTGATTTCGGAGATACGCCTCTGCTGGACACGTTTGGTGATGGGGTCCTCTGGGAATTTTGCGACACGGAAGGGGCTGGGGAAGCCTTGGAGGATGAGGATTCAGTAGCATCGGGGCGTGGTGATGTCTGAGGCGAGCCCTCGCCCGCCCAGGATCCTGGCGACCGGTCTTGGGTCGGACGCGGCGATATGGGAATATTCCAGATGACAGCGTCTTCGGGAAGCTCATCGTCCTCGTCATCGCATTCTGCTTCTCTTTCCTTGACCGTCTTGCGTTTTGAGTCTTGCCACGACTGTCTTCTGGATTGCAGACCTGGTGACGGCAACATGTTGTTTTGCGAACTTTTCCGCGATAGGGTGCGTGACCCCGACGAAGATATGTGGGTATTGGAGGGCGATGGCGATCGTGAGATGCGGTGCGGTGCAGTAAGACCTAAAGTGCCGAGGGTGGGAGCCGACGGCGAAGTGAAACCTCTTCGGATCTGCTTCCCAGGTGCAGCAAGCTGCGTCTGCTGTCTTTGTACGGCATAGTTGACTTGGCCCTTGAGGCTTGGGTACTTTGGCTTGGCCGGGCTGGTGAGGTCACGGAACGAGTGCTGGGTGGGGTGAGACAGGCTCCTGGCCGTAACCACGGCGCGGGGAGCCTCAAAGACGACGCGGTTGGACGGGCTTCCAGGCATGGGAAAGGACGCGGGCCCAGCCGACGCCTCGTCCAGGTTGATGTCCTCGAAATGGGAGAGATTCTCGGTGGTACCCATAAAGTCCAAGAGCGTCGACGAGTGTATGCTCGACGACTTTGAGGATTTGGAGTTTGTGAGGTCGGGCGGGCTGCCAGGCGGGGCGCTGAAGGAGGACGGCGCATCCTGTGCATATGTGAGGGTAGCCATGAGCGGTCGGGGCGGTCTTCGCGGTGTCGAGAGGCGCAGTGGTGTGCCAATGCGGTGAGAGAGAGGGTTCGCGCAGGTGTCGCGCGCGCAAGGGTGTGGGCTCAACGAGGGGACATAACTATGCTCGGATGCTATGTACAGAGAAGAGAGGTGCGAAACGTAGTGAATGTCGTCGTCGAGGAATTCGCTGTCGCCGGCGCCGTCAACAGGAGGCAGTTGCTGGCGATGTTGTACGGCAGGCATCTCGAGCGTCGGCGGCGCAATTTGCGGACCTGACGCTAGCCCCTGATCGCAGATGGGGAACAGGGGGGTTCAACAGTGGGCCTTGCTGTGCTCTGGGCCCATGGGCGGGCTGCAGTCGCCTTGGATTTGTTTAATTGCGAGCCAATGTGTGTTTCTATTCGAGCTGGTATTGTATATACGTCAGGCACGGGCGTGGGGATGCAGCAGTCGTCTGGAGAAAGCTGGAAGGATGGCGAGGTGAGACAGAATGCCGCCGATTCAGACATGCGTGCTTCTTCAAACATGTTCGATGCGACTAGTCACCAAGGCGTTCGACCAAACTCTGCCTCCTTGGATCTGTGTCTGCTTGACCCTGGCACACGAGACATCTGAGGGCCGTAGCATAGCATGGACGCTTGACATCACGATCCCATGGCGGGCGGATAGTCCAATCGCGGCGCGCCAACACCGTCTGCCATGCTTATCGTCGAATCGTCGCTGGTCCGCGTAGCCACTACCGCTGCTTTGCTCATGGCGACCAACGCATTGAGATGCATTCAGCCCCGAATAAAGACATCATCTCGCTCTGCTATCGATCCGTTTCTCCCGGCTGTCCTGCAGCCAAGCCGTGGCGTGGGTCCCCGGTACAGATCCCTGGTTTGCTTCTTCCCATCCGCAAATTCCTCCCCAATTCAACCGATACCTTCGCTGCCACTCATCCACACACGCAGCCTGCGTTTCCTCCTAATCGGCTTGCCCTGCTTTTTGCTTTCTTCTTCTTCGTCTTCTTTGCCGCTGTTGAGCCGCATGCGCATTGTCCCTGATGGGCAGTCGGTTCGTTATTTTGGCACAGTCTGCTTTGGGCGAGTCGATCGGTATATCCTTAAGCTTCAATGCCGTGCGGCGGCGTCCTCTAGCATGCGTCGTTCAAGTGGGCTTGAAATGCAAGCCGCCGCTAGAGAGGCTTGAAGCCAGCCTAACAGGGCGCGATGCTGAGTCTGCTTGCCCTGAAACGCCGTCTGGAAGGCTTTACAAGCCAGCCTATCCCTTTAGTTAGCAGGTGTCAGAAACAGGTAACGATGGCCCCCGCCATGTCATTTCCCGGACCGTGGAGTTGTTCCAGACGAATCATGAGTCGCGCACCCGTCCATGATGTGATGCGCCGACGTCAGCCACACTTACCATTGAAGCTGCCGGCGCGAGATGACGCCTCGCACAATCATGGCTTCTCTGCTCCCGCAGCAGCGCGAACGGCGCTGTAGCATTACATGGGCTAGCGCGATGATGTTGTCTACCGTCTCTGGAACCCAGGTCAGTAACCTTGGCCACTAGCGCAGGCGGTACACAGGCAGCAGTGGCAGTGATCGCCCACACGCATTTTCTTGCTGCATGAGACCCCCCCCCCACGTTTGGTTGGAGTGGTGTTGAGTCTTTGGAGGGCGACAAATCAAGAAAATGTACACGTACTGATAAGCAGGCTGGAGCATGGCGTCCGCACTCTGGATAGCACGCGTGTATATTCCAGGCACCTCACCGCCGCTTCGTAGAAGCTTTGGTGCAAGTTCGCAAGCACGGTTGCCACGCTGTTCAACGACGGATCGATAAGCATAGCTTTGAGCTGGATCTTGAACGCGCTATCAAAGGGGTTAGTGCACTGTCGGACTTTTCCATGCCGTTCATGGCCCGATTGGCCGGGAAAGAAAGCATGGCACGGGTCTTGTGGAGGAACTCACTTGAGGGCTTTCCGATGAAAGGTCTGGCCGGGCATTTTTGCCAAATCCACAGTCAGAGAATCCTCAACAACTGGTGTAGTCAGCACCTTGTAGCCCCAGCCCACTTCTTGTCTAATGCCACTCACCGGATTTTTGAGGCCGCTCGGTCTTCTTGCTAATCTCCAGAGTCGCCGTGTCAATGCAGACGCCACAGTATGGGAATTTCCCGTCAGACCCGCTTGTAGCAATCCGCTCACCACTGTCTGTCGTCACGTCAAAGTTGGCCAACGATTTTGTCGGCTTCACTACCACACCATATTCCGGGTGGCCTTTGTGCATGATGCGCACAAAGCGTTTGGCGTGTTCTTCCGTGATGCTAATCAAAAGAAAATCATCGAGGAGACGGAGCAGGAGACAATCGTCACCAAGAGCAAAGCCGAGCACGTCTCGTTCAAGCTCAGCGTAAAAGAAATTGCACAGAATGCTCGACAAAACAGATCCTTGGGGAATTCCGGTCTTTTGGCGGTAGAACCGCTTGCCGATCCGAACCATGTTCCGTTCTATATGCTCTCGCAAGAGCTGCATCAAATCGTCCTTTGTTTCGCAGCGGTGCAGATTCGTATTCACAAAGATTGTATTGGACTTTGTCCCTGCGAGTTTCTCTTGCACAAATTGATCAAAAGGCTTGACATCCGTGGCTGCATGGCAGTGTGAAACATATCGTTTGCGAGGTATCGGGTTGACGTAACTTCCATCAAGGCGTTGCAGAGGGCCCAGGGGAGCCATCTCGACGTGTTTGCCAATATGATATGCCTGCGCTGACATAAGACTGTCAACCATGTGTAACAAACGTGCCTGGGGTATCGTATCAAAGCAAGCTTGCACGTCGACCTTGGCGAAATACAATTGTTTGCCAGCAAGACCGCGTTGTTTTAGTGATTCTCTGAAAGCCGTCAACTTGGGGAGCATGTCCCCGACCGAGAACAACGAACTTCCAAGCTTTTCCGGTTGCAGCAACTACGCTGCGTTAAGCTCTGTCAGGCGATTCAGATGGGGTACTCACTTTCTCGTAATTAATGGCATTGAAAGCTGGTGTCATGGCTGAGTTGATACTTCGCCCGAGCGACATGGTCCCATAGCGCAAGACCTGCTGCTTCCGTTTGAGATTCATGATGGTCCGGAATCCTTGTTTTTTTGGGAGCAGACGGATGTTGCTAAAACCGAGCTGATTCCCAGATAGCAGCTTTGTGGCATTCACATTTGGGAGCTCTTCAAACATATTGAGGCGCAGTGTCGTTAGGGCTGGCTCTGACAGCATCCGCCAGACGTCGTGGCGAAAGTAGAACAGTCGGTTGCGGTGGGCGTTTGATTCGGTTACGTGAAAGTTGGTTCGGATCAAAGGGATGAGGAAAGAGTCAAAAAGCCAGTAGACAAACTCGAGGAATATCTCGATCCGCTTGTCCATGTCGGACTTGGAGAGTTTACAGACTGCATCTTGGCTAGGCGGACAAAGCCAAGAAATCGAGGTGATCTGCTGTGCGTCAGGTATATTCAATAGGACGATCCAAAGAGACGGACGTTTATCTTCTGGGTGACTTGGTGCAATGTCAGTGATTCAAATCTCCGCAAAGCTACAAACTGGTCGATCCAATACATGACAACGTGCTTGTTGTGATGGTCACCCCAAAAGGCTTCAGGTATAACGTTGGATATAGTAGCCCGACAAAAGGCCGACACATGTGCTGTGGGACATGCCATGTCCAGGAAACACGTTTGTTGGATTGAGTGAGATTTGGATGTGTGGGCATGACAGTCATCCGTGGTTGCTGGTGAGTCCACTGTGGGTTGAAGCGCGCTTTTCCTCCACTCGGGCCTTGCAGACAACGGTATGCCCTGCGGAGGTCAGTCATTGCTACTGAGAGATTATCAAATGGGAGAGCACCTCAATGGGGCAGTAGTGACGAAGCAGCTCTGTGTACGAACACCGATGATTAAGAATTCGGAGTTTCTCAATCAGTTTTACAACGTCACCTCGAAGTCGCTTGGGCACTCGCAGTTTCCACTTGGCCATCTCATGCACATCGGCGGCCTTGCTACCTAGTTGGCGACACATGCTGCCGTGGATGTCATCCTCGCGCAGGGTATAGTCTTTGAAAGGCATGGTACATTCGCGAGGATTTACCTTGGACGTGAAGACGTTGTGCAAGCCAAACTGACGCGGAAAGATGTAGCGCATGATGTGGACTGTTTGCTGCTTGTCGGTTCGGTCAGGGAAACGGTTCAAGACGTCTGCAAGCCATGTCAGGAGCTGCAATGCGACATATCATTATTGAGAACGCACGTATATGGCGCATGCCGAATCTGACGCCGCCTTTTGCATTGAGGGCGGCTTTGGCATACAGCATGCGACTACGGACGAAAGTAATGGCCCCGGGTGTTCTATTTTCACTTTTCAGGTACATCGACTTGGTGGTTTCTTTTGCGTCTGTGAGGGCTTTTTCTGGGCCACTCTCGACGAGCCCAGCAGGCCGTACTTCAGACACGGGCACGCCTGACAGCTGGTAGTAGTTGCCCACGCTACCCTGGATGGGAAGGAAAATGGCACAGTCTGTTAGCAAGTCGACCATGATGCGATCGCCGCCTGGACCGAGGAGAGCGAGCAGTCGGCACCATACCGGCTCTTTTAGGGTTCGCACGTAGCTATTCACATGGCGTTCCTGCAGACCCGGAATGGAGCATCGGGGGTTGGGGCTGTCAGGGAGCTCGGCGCGGGGCATTCCCGTCTTCTGGAAGCCATGGCAGAGCAGGTGGGCGGACTGGTACGAGTGGGGGCGCCTGAACAAGCGCCATATCACAACATGGACAACCTACGTGCGCTCAGCGGCGAGAAGCGCTCGGCTGGTAACACGACTTACCTCGGACTGGCGGTGGTGCTCGGACGTGGAGGAGATGCGCGGGGTGTCCTGGGAGCGTTGCTGGGTGAAGACGTGAATGTCGTGGTCACGTTGGTGGGCGGCATGGGCCTGCTCTTCCGGAGCCATGCGGGCGGAGCAGGCAACCAGGGCCGAGTCGAGCAGACGGGCAACGGCGCCATCGACGTCGTGGCCTCGGGCGGTGTCTGAAACTGGGGGTGCACGTCCGAGCTGGGATATTGTTCGATGCCTATTCTTGGAGGAGCTGGGTAGCGTCGACAGCAAATGGTGGCGTAGCGTGGTTAGTTGGGGATAGATGCGCTGCAGCACGGGATGGCTGTGATGGGGGGCAGCCATGGCATTGGCAGACAGGTGCCGGGCATGCCTTGGCTTCTTACGCGTCGTCAGGGCGCCGGAGCTGCTGCGCTTCCTCTTGACGGCGGCGCTGCAGCCATGGGCGGGGGCGTCCATGGGAGCGGGAGCGGATGCAGATGGCGGTGGTGGTGCTGCGACGGCGATGGAGCGGTGATGGGAATCGTGGTGGTGCTGGTAGGGGAGTGTTGCGGGCGGCGGCCAAGGCAGCCGTGGCGGTGGTGAAGCTACTCGTACGGGAGCGCTAGAGACGCGACGGCACGCGCCATGGGCCAGGGGATGGGCATGGAGGGGAACGCGGGCAGGCAATCAAAGGCGCCATTCTGCCTCGACTTGCTGTCGCTGTTTCACGCGGGTTGCAGGTAACGAGGCCGGGCGAGCTGGTGGTAGGTGGCATCTGCCATCAGCCATGCTGCCCCTGCATGTGCACCCTAGCTCGAGGCCACTGGCTGGGGAAGCGGAACGGAGCAGCAGCAGAGTGGGCGAGTGGACAGGTCGACGAGTGGACGGGCGGCATGGCGTGCGTGGGAGAGCAGCGACTGGACGGAATGCGAGTGTGCGATAGAGTTGGCCCATTGGAGGGTATTGGAGGGTATTTGGGAGGGGAGGCGGTGGGTGGGTGAGCAGCGACGACGACACCACGACGACGACGATACCTGTGACCTACCTACCTGCCTGCCTGCCTGCCTGCCTGCACATCTACCGCCGCCTTTTGGGACGTCTTCTTGCTCAGCCGTCCGCCTCTCTGCCCGCCTCGTCCCCTCCCCTCCCTCGCCCGTCGCACGCTGTGCCCGTCGTGCTCCATCCCAGGCCTGCACTGCACTGCCGCCGGCGAACAAGATTTCCTCCCCCTCCCCCTGCGGCACCGTTGCTGTCCCGCTTCCTAGCTTCCATCTAAACCAAGTCCAAGTCCAAGTGCGCCGCCGTGTGGGCTGGCTGGGGGGGCCAGACAGCAGGACTAGAGCTGGGTACCTCCTCCTCCTACTGGAGTAGTAGTAGTACGTGCGTACACGCCCTGCTGCACACCATACCGCACACATCCACACTGCACACACACACATTGCATACCCTGCACACACACACATACACGCAAACTCTCTCTCCCCCCTCTTCCTCTCCCTCCCCCCCCAGGCCCTCCCCCCCCGCAAGCGCATTCCCCCCCGTCGGCCGCCGCCTCTTCGCAGCCTGAAACTCTCGACAGCACTGCCCACCCGCGCCATTGGCTGGCTCCCTCCCACCACCACCCGCCGCCCATATCGGATACCCAGACAGACGTCTGAGCTGGCAACCGCTTCCCCCCGACCGTTGGCACTGCCTCGCTCCTGCGCCTCTGCGCCCGCCAGCTATGGGAGATGGAGCCAGACCAAGCGCATGAATATGCCTTCAATCCTGCCCTCTCCGTCTCCACCTGGCTGCAGTCAACCGATCTGGATCATGCCGACGACGCTTCGCCTGAGAAGTACTACTCCGCCTACACGTCGCCCGAGCCCCAAGCTCCTGCCTCACCGCAACACGCCCCCGACATGTCAGTCACGCGCCCTCGACAGCCCACGACCAACGGCAACGGCGCCAAAACCACGCCCAAGCCCGCCGCGAGGTCTGCCTCTGGCCCTGCTGCCTCGACCGCCTCAGCTCCTCGCTCGCCCCCCACCACGTCGACCAAAGTAAAGGCCCTGGCCGAGCGCTTTGAACGCTCGCCCGGCGGCAGCTCGCTCTCTGCATCCCCTCCCGTGCGCTCCAGGTCCCGAGACCCAAGCCGCGCAGCCGCACACGATGCCCACCGGCGAGCCAATGCCTCCATCTCGTCGACGGCCTCAGCTGCGCGCCCAAGCAAAGACGCCTCGTACGGCCCGCACAAGTTCAGCAACCTCAAGCCGCGAGACCGCCCCCAGCCCGCGCCCGCAACCCCTCGCAGCGCGCGCCGCACGAATGGCAGCAAGGGCAGCATAGACCAGCACTTCTCGCCCACAAAGTCGACCGTCGCCTCGCCGAGTCGGGTGTCGGCCTCGAGTGGTGCAAGGCAGCTGTTTGGTGAAGTCATGGCAGGGCAGGATGCCTCGTCGCCTGGATTCGGCATACCCACCGTCGAGAGCACGCTGGGAGAGGCGCCGTTGCTCTCGACGCTGACTCACGACGCACCGCGCGCACCGCCCCAGGAGCAAACGCCGTCGCGATCGCCCACACGACACACTCCGTGTTCGAGAATACCAATCGCAACCCGACGGCGGAGCATTGGCTCAGACTCCAATTCCTCGACGCGGTCCGTCAAGTACACACCAACACGCGCAATGAGCCACAGCAACCGCGCATCGCCCACACGAATGGACAGAGCGCTGGCCGACGCTGGCGCTGCCTCGGTCTCACGTGGTCCAGACCAGTCAACCCTGCCCGCTTTGGCTTACCGTGGATATCGCGAGCGAGGGAAATCCCCTCTGGGTGCAAGGCCTGGACCAAGCGTAGCCGCTGTGGTCACCGCCCCACCTCCTCCAACGTCACCGCGACTGCGCAATTCGCGCGAAAGACAGCCTCTCCAGCCTTCACCTGCCTCGCGTTCGAGAAGCACCGACCCGCACGATGAACACGGCTACTTTCCCATCGCCAGCAGTTTCGACGTGCAGCAGCCTCCCATGCAAATCCAACAAGAACCCTCGGAGGGTCTCCCCGATCTGGCTGAGCTCGAACAGTCATTCGAGGCCCATGCTCTAGCAAAGCGTCCCTCGCAGGACCAAGACTCACTCCCGTCAGACCAGCAGCACCTGACCCTCCAAACCTCGACCTTGACCGTGCCTCCCTCCGACCAACCGCAATCGGCTGTGACGGACTTTGACGAATCACCTGTGCTGGGAATGCCTGGGAATTTTGTCCTCACACCGCCGGCGGCAGACCGGGATCAAGACCACCAGCTCTTACAACCAAGCCTCTTCCATGGTCTTGGCCACGACAGCACGAGTCAAACGCCCGACATTGAGCAATCAGAGCTTGGTGTCCGGGAATCAATACCTATCATGCTGAGCGACGAGCAGTCTACAAAATCCTGGGAGCCCGACACCGACTCCTTCCATGAAGGCCTCAGAGCACTGTCGTATGATTTCAAGTCGGATCGAGGGTACGATGCAAGAGACGGAGCAGCTCCCACGTCTCGTTACGACGCGAACGAGGCTCTAGCAGCAGCGCCATCCTATCCGAGACGGGACACGCTGTATCCTGATGATTCGGCCAGTTGTGCTCCTCACCGAAAGCGCGTCTCACTAACACCAAACACGGAGACGTACAGTGTGGTGAACTCGGTTTTGAACATGTACCACCAGTCGTCAGTCATTTCGCCCGAACTCGCATCCACATCACGCGAAAGAGTCCACCAAGTCTCACCTGTAATCGCACAACACAAGGACTGGGGATCCAAAGAGGCTACCGAGACGTATCTTGCGCGATTGTTGAGTGACGCAAACGGGTCAAAACGCGACGCCGCCAACCATGAGCTCAACAACCCAACATCACCACCACGCCCATCTAGAGACCCCCCAGACCCTCCCCAACAGTCGCCAGAACGTGGCACTGGAGGCACTGCGATCATATACTCTTCCTCGTCACGACGCTACTCGCGAGACTCTGGCAGATCTACCACTACTACCATTCAGGAAGATGCATCGCATTCTGGCAGTTCTTCTGGAAACCGTTCTCGTGACGCACTGTCACGAAGCTCGTCCAGCGAGCGTCCATCAGCCCCTACTAATGGCCTTGAGTTACCACAGCTTGCCTGGACCAATGGCGGACTTGGGTTAGATCTACAACACTCCATGCCGCATTCACCACTACAAAACACACCGCCTCGTCCCAACTATTCGCCCCCACCACCTCCTGTACAGCCATCCATCGATGAACAGATGGCTCTGCAGAACGCTGCATACAGCTCTCTGCCGCATCACGAGCAATTCGAGATGCATCCCTCGCGGTCGCGTACCCCAGTCATCCATGTCCATGAGAGAACCCTGGAAGATCGCTATGGCACCCCACAGCCCGTTGAGGCGTCTGTGCAGTCTCCCTCGGAAGGCGAAAAGGGTGAAGATGGGCAGCCTGACCCGGTCAAACAGGCGCTGATCAAACGATACCGCACGCTCGAAGAGCTGCTCACAACCGAACATCAATTCTGCATCGATATGATGATTGCCCACAACATCTTCGAAGCCACGGCGCAGAATCTGATGAGCGAAAAGGAAAAACGACTGTTGTTTAGTAATTGCAAGGAGCTCGAAAAGTTCTCCTTGTCGCTATTCCGTGCATTCAAGAAGGCTGCAAAGCCAATTGTCAATTACGAAATACCCCCTCCGACCGGTCCCTGGAACCGCGATTCTTCCGAGGGTAGATCGCACGACACCCAGGAACCATCATTGAATGCGCAAAGACCGTCTGAGGACTCTACGAACCAGTTTGAAAACTGTACGCCCGAGAACGATCGCCTGACGACAATTGGCCAAGTATTCCTTGACAACAAGGAGAAGATGGAACGACTCTACACAACGTACTTTTTGAACCAGGACAATGCAAGCGCTTATATCAAGAAAAACCAAGGAAATGAGATTTTGTCCGGATGGGTGACTGCTTGTTTTGAGCAGGTAGAGAATATGACTCAAGCATGGGATCTGGATTCTCTCCTCTTGAAGCCGTGTCAACGTCTGCTAAAGTATCCGCTGATTCTGCAATCCCTGCAGGAGATTACGGACCCTGATCATCCCGATTTGCCCAAGATCAGGGAAGCTTACGAAGAACTGAAGGCAATGAGTCAACGCATTAACCAGGCCAAGGCACGCTCAGATACCTTCCGGGCTGCTGCTTCGGAAGGCAAGAAGGAAAAGAAGAGTGGTCTAGGCAAGACGTTCGTCAAAGCCTTCATCCCCAAGGTGGACAAGAGCAAAGCATATGACGAAGCGGACAAGACTTTCAAAGACCAAGACTACAAATCAAAGGAGCAGAAGTTTGGTGGCCATTTCTTCCAACTCCAGATTGTCATCCGCGACTTTGAGCAATACCTCGAGGCGATTACGGAGCACTATTTGCAACTCAACATTGTATTCTTGGGCTTCATCACGGTCTGCGAAGTCGCGCCATCCGTGTACCCTGAGATTGAGAGCACGTGGCGGAAGTGGGCAATGGCTCATTTTGAGCTGCAGAACAAGGCGCTGGAAGAGCATGTAAGTGACCAAAGATGCCGTTGTCGGCGCAATACTGATCATGTACCAGAAAGCTGCTGTTCGGAGCCGCGTGCTGAAGCCTGTCGGAGATCTCTGGGAGATGTGGGTGTCGTATCAGAAGACGATAGAGCAGCGCAAGAAGTATCTGTTGTACTACGTCAAACACAAGCAAGCACTGGATCGTGGCGAGAAAGTAGATCCGGATCTAGAAGAGTCGGCGAACAAGTTTTCGACGATCAACGACACACTCAAGCACGAGCTGCCTTTGCTCTACGAACGAACCAAGGGCCTCATGCGCACGCTCATGACATTGTTCATGTGCTTGCAAAAGGACTGGTACAAGACGTGCTCGAAAAAGATACTCCCACTGCTCGAAAGCGAACCGCAACACACGACGTCACTTCGGTACGACCTCGAATCCTATGTCGAGCGCTTCCATTCAGACTACAAGCCGATGCAAGAGCTCGCCAACAAACTTGGCATTGTCAACCGCAATCTCCTTATCGACATCTCCAACATGACTTCGCCCGTTCCCACATTCTCATCTGATGGCGGCGCCTCTTCCCGCAACTCGTCTTCCCGTCGCACTGAATCCGTAGGCAGTGAAGCATCCATGATGGAATCACGGAATCGGAATAGCGGCGGCTATGCACCACGATCACATCCACGGAGCCTTGACAACCCTCCCCGGTCCTCACCTGCAGGTCCTGCCTATCCCACACTGTACCCGCCCAACCCAGCAGGACGGGCAGGCCCTGGACCTACGTCGTTGCGCGAGGGACGAGCGCTTAGCCCTGCCTCGGACAACAGCGACGCCACTGTTATGCACAGAGAGCGTCGTAATACCGGTCCTTCTCGAAACAACCACAACTACATGGGCCTTGATGGTGCTGTTGATGTTGAGAATTCACCTTCGGGATCCCATGCGTTTGATTTCCCGCCTCAACTAGGGCCTTCATTCCTCGCAGCATCGCAGCCAATGATGCATACAATTTCAGCACCCCCTTCGCAACCAGCATCCATCACAGGCTCGACACGCGCATCTGGAGTCTTCAACTCTGCCCTACCAATGTCAGATTCACCTGCCCGAGGCAGCGTCGAAGAACTACCCACTACTCCTGCCGAAACCGAAGAGCCCGAGGTACTCTTCCTGGCTGCCAGTCTGTTCGAATTCAACATTGCCCACGATCGCCGTGAAGGCGGCATACCGTACCTGGTTTATGTCCCGGGCGAGATTTTCGACGTCATTGGCATGAAGGGAGAGCTTTGGCTGGCTCGTAACCAAGACGATGCTACCAAGACTGTGGGATGGATATGGGAAAAGCATTTTGCTCGCATTTTACCTGAAGATGCCTAGTCGCTCTTCTTCTTTCCAACATTGACACACTGTTTCTTGCTTTGGGGGTTCACACAGGTATTTTCGTTATAGGCGACCATTGGCTCGCCGGACTTGGCGTCAGCCTTGTTTTCTTTTCCAGCCTTGTCTTTGTGTGGGCCATCTCGCGCTCTCCCTCCTCCTCCTCATCCTTCTGTCTTCTGTCTTCTGTCCTCTTCTTCCTGCCTTCCTTCATTGATGCTTCGGTGCTCTCTTATGTGATTCCCCACCTTCTTCTGGTTTCTGTATCACCCTTTTTTTCCCTTTCTCTTCTCTTCCACAAAACAACCCTCAAAGTTCTTTTTCTTTTTTTTATACTACTTACTTACTTACTTCGACACGCAACGGAAGGATTCTTAGGGCCGGCGTACTGGGAGGGAGGGAGGGAGAGAGAGAAAGGGAAAGAGAGAGAAAAATTTTCTTCTTTTTTTTTGTGTGCGTGCTTGTGTGTGTATCTGTGTGTGTGTGTGCCTTGCTCTCTCTTACTCCCTTCTCTTCTCTTCTCTTCTCTTCCAAATATCTTTCAATCCATCAAAGGCTTAATGGCAACGCATTTTCAACTGGCGTCTTTTTTCTTTTCCACAAGGCTCTTTAGGGTTCTCAAAGGGGAGTTCTACTTTACCTGTTTTTCTTTTTCTTTTTCTTCTTCTTCTTCTTCTTTTTCTCTTATTGTCTTTGACAGAACCCAAACAGGATAAAAATAACTTTTTCCTTTTTCTCATTTTCAAACATCTCTCCTCCTCCTCCTCTACCTTCGCCTTTGACTTCACTTGACTCAACTGGCCTTGAATTTTTTTTTCTGGGGGGGGGGTTTAACACAAACTTTGCATGTATGTATTTATGAGAAAAGATGATGGATTCGCGAGACTTATTTTATCCCCTCTTCTTTTACTTTTTTTTTGATTTTTTTTACTTATCATCATTGTCTTCCTGCTTGTCCTTGTCCTTGTCCTTGTCCTGCTTGCCATCGTCTTCTGTCGTCGTCGTCGTTGTCGTCATCGTTCTTCATCGACTTCATTCCTCGCCACATACACTTTTTGCTTCTAAACTCTCCAACTCAACACGTGAGATTTTCTCGTTTCCATTACTTAGACTCTAGGCGGCGTGATTGCATATTTTCTATTGTCTTATGGTCATGTGGTGTTCCTTTTGGGGGTAAGGTTCCGAGAGGAGGAGGAGGAGGGACAGGAGTGCAAGAAAGGAATGAAGGGGGAGCCGGGGGGGGGAGCATTCTAGAGCATCGTAACATAACATAAGATGAGATTAGGCAAGATAAGATGACATGAGAGATATTTAGTTTCAAACTTTTTTGGTTTCGCATGTATACGGGCAAGTGTAGGAACATGGATTATCACGACTATGAATTGGAGGAGGAGGAGAAGGAGGCTTATGATATACATTTTCTATCCAGGCTTTGGCTTTAGGGGCTTCTCAGAAAATGCGGAGATTTTATTTATTTATATCTCTGGAGCGTGGGTTTTCTTTCTTTCTCTACATGTCTTGGAGTATTGGTGTTTGTATGTGAGACTGAGAAAAAAGAGAAAAAAAAGAGTAAAGGAGCTGTACTCGATACAGGATTTAAGAATTCATCAATTCTTACCACTTACTCTTCCATTTCCGATCCGCTCTCATCATCTTCTTCGCTTCCAGACATATCCTCGTCGTCGTCATCCTCATCCTCATCACCTTCAAGACCATATGCATCTTGAAAGTCTGTGAGCTGCTTGAGTTGGATTTTGAATCCCGCATTTTCAAAATCTTTCTTCAGACCCTGGAGAAGAAGAAAAATTAGTCAACTTGTTTACTCAATGTGATGGTGGGGGAGGGGGGACTCACATCAGTCATGATGCCACCACATGTAACGACGAGATCCGTCTCCTCGGGCTCGAACACGTTGGCCACGACATCCCTTAGGATTCTCTGTACATCCTCCTGCATCACCTTACGCACTTCACGCAGCGCCCAATCTTGCCAGTCCTTGCCGACGCCCCTGGTGACGAGATCGATATACGAGCTGCGCGCAGCATCCACGATTGTGGCGCGCTCATCGACAAAGTCGCGCACGATACTCGAGATGGCGCCTTCGAGCTCGAGCTTATCGAACGTTTGCGTGCCGTCGCCGTACTCGCGGACGACGGTCCGGGCTTTGTTGTATGCCGCGAACACGTTTGGCGACTTTGAGATGCGGAATTTGAGGAGCCCTGTTTCCGGGTCCCGGAAGAAGTTGCTGCCGTAGGCGAGTCCAGTGCCGCGGATCGATTGCCACATGGGGCCTTCGACTGCGTCGAGGTATGCGAGTGCGACCATGAGAGGGGGGAGTTGGGCGTTGTTGTAGCCCTTTGGTCCCTTGGATGTCAGGACGGCGAAAGACGAGTCGATAGGCATGGGGATGATGTAGTGGGTACCGCCTGGGTTGCGTCCGACGTCGGAGAGAAGGACGTTTCTGTCGTCAATTGGGTTGATGTCTGGTTCTGCACCTGGCTTGAATGCATCGGTGAGGTGCTTGAATGTCGAGACTGGGTTTGGTAGAGTCTCGAGGTTGGCGGTTACGAGAACACGCATGTTAGAAAATGTCAGTAGGTGCTTACGTAGAGCTTCGAGCTTGTCGAGAACCTGTTGTGGCTCCGTCTTGAGCAACTTTAAGATACGCTTGAGGTATAGACCCTTGACAAGCGTTCCAGTTGCGCGGACAGCTGAGGCAGCATCGTAGTGGATCATGCGATCGACTGCAAAGCTCATGGAATTGCCGTCGCGCTTCTCCTCAGGTACATCAGCCAGCATCTTCTTTACAGCAGAGATGACACGTTCGGTATCGAAGATTGAGTCCACCAACATCGACCTCAGCCACAGCACAACCGTTTCGAACTTGTCGGCTTCCGCAACGAAAGGAATGTAAATCATCTCGGAGCTTCCAATATCTGTACCACGGTCCATCGAGTACTCAATCGTATCCTGCTCGAGCTTGGTAATGACTTCCTCGAATTCGATGCGCTTGCCATCTTTCATGATGGGGGTGGCAAAGAAGTTGGTTAGGTAGACGCCAAGCAAAGGCTTCAGTTCGGTTGGTAGAGTAGCCGTACCTAACACCAATCCAAAGTGTACAAACGAGGTTGGTATGTGCTCAAAATGGATGAACAGAGGAAGGCCATTTTCGTCCTTGTCAACAATTTTCTGAATCGAATTTTCTGGGACACCGAGCTTCTTTGCCAGTCCAGATCGCGCGGTAGTGGTTTCGAAGAAGTGAATCGACTCGGTGCTCGGAACCTTTACACCTGCAATAATGTCCTCTGGAATAGGCCTGTCGTTCTGTTCCTGCGCTTCCTTGAGCTTCTGTGTCAGACGCTTTAAGCCATCATCACCTAGCTTCTCCTGCTGTGCCTTGACACGAGCAATCTCATCTGATTTGATCTTTTCTGAAAGAGCTTTGGAGGGTTTGCCAAGGATCGAGACATGGTGAGCATCGATCATCCACTTCTTCAAGTAGGCTCGCCACTCCTCCTCTGTCCACTTGTCAAGAGTATCAAAGACATCGAGAGTAGCCATGGCATCTTCGAGGTGGACGCCCTTGCGGTCGCCAAAGACATGGTCCTTGATGATTGGGTCTTTGTATTCGTCAAGACCAATCTCCGACATGTACCGCGTTTGACGTTTGAAGCGGTGAAGGCAGTCTTTCAAATAACTCATATCAAGCGGTTTAGAGGCATGTTCCTCGAGGACTTGAAAGAAACGCTTCTCGGCCTCGGCAAGCTTGTCAGTCTCCACTGATGAGAGAGTCCACCATATAATCATATCGTAGTGGCCTTTGCACCAAAAGTAAACCATGCTAGCCAGATGCTCCTTTTCGACAAGCGTATTGACAAGGACTGATACCGAGGATCCAGCCAGATAGTTGAGCAGGGTATTTATGGCCGTCTCTCCAAGGTCGTCCGTAGTCTCTGGGCCCAAGAAGGCGATCTGGACCTCTCCCATCGACTCGTCCTCTTCCGGGAATTCTACCGTGTCAACTATGGTTTTGCTTAGTGCAGGAGTACGCGGAGACTCCACCCATGGGCGCTTGAACGGCGCATCGTAAGCCGGCACACGGTCGATGATGTCGTCTTCGAAAGCATCCAAAACTTGCAAGAGGTTGGGGTGGTCAACCTCTCCAATGATGATGACTCGCAAGTTTTTGGGCTGGTACATGTCTCGATGAAACTGACGGATGCGCTCTGCGGTCGAAACTCGTAGATTTTCCATCAAGCCACCAGTCTCCATACGGAAACCATCCCCTTCAGGATAGAGAAGGCGACGCATTTGAAGATCCATTAGATCACCTTGCAAGTTCTGTCGTCCTTGCATCTCAGAATAGACAACTCTTTGGAGTGTTAGTATTTCGTACTCAAGTCACAACGGCTGCTTACCCTGCATCTTCGCCTTTTCCATCAATGTGGTGAACTTCAGTATAACAGGCAGCATCTGTGAGCGTAGGAACAATAAGATGGTCGAGGTAGATTGGTAGCAGCTGTGCAAAGCCTTCCCAGCCTGCAGTGGAGAGTATGTATACTGTCTCCGAAACATCTGTCCACGCATTGGTGTCCGAGTATGATCGGGTAGCAATCTTGTCCAGTACACCCTTGAAGGGGTACTTTCGTGAGCCCATGAAGCAGAGATGTTCGAGTGTGTGTGCTGGGCCAGGTTAGGACATGTATAAAGCTGACTTGGGTATACCCACGTGAGCCGGAATCATCATGAATCTCTGTAGCTACTGCAAAGTTTCCGTAAACCTTTGGGCCCTTCCGATCGACCACAACCACACGCAGCCCCGTGCGCTGAGACTCATACTGAGTAAAAGTGGCGTCGGCATAATTTGCTTTGAATTGCTGGATCTTCTTAAAATGCGTCTCGAGCTGTACAGACCCCATGGTGCCGACTTGGAGAAACAGGAATGGCGGTTCAGTAAGGTAGTCGCAATACTGATGTTCGATGCCTGGGTCACTGACACAGACCGCCTTATCCGAATTGGTACTACCATTGTTTGTTAGTCGATGCCATGCAGCATGCTCTTGGTATTCGCATAATGTCCGGCTGCGGGGAACCACATCCTTAACAAGCGAGCATGAAGATAGGGCATGTTGCACCAGGCATTGGGAGGAAAGCGGTGTGGGCTTACGGCTTGAAGAGGGATATTGCACGCAAAAGAATGCAGCTCCAGAAAAGTGCGCGTGGGATGGTGGCAACAAGGCCCAGAAGCGAGTCTTTGCGGGTGTAGAGATGGTAGGAAGCCGCTGGAGAGAGGCTGCCACTGAGAGAAAGGGGAAGACTGGCAAAGGACGGGGAGTATAGTTGGTTGCCTACAGCAGCTGGTCTCGAGGCGGCACGTGTTCAAGGCCGTACAGAGAGTGATAATCTTATCGGCCGTGGCGGGGTAAGTGTGGCGGGGCAGCGACACTAGGGCCAGGCTTGACGTCGCCTGGACGTCCGTGCAACTTCAATGTTCATGTTGGCCAGGGTCTGGAGACGCTGCGGCTGCTCCACGACTTGACACGTCTCACGCCCTCTTTTCCTATCGGCATGACCGTCGCCTGCTAACCCCAAATGCCTTTGCCAGTGTCCGACGAGCAGCTGGGCGATGCGCTTCTTCAATCGGCCCAGCATGGCGCGTTCCCCCAAGACGAACAAGTGGCTTCTGCCCCCGTGCCATCCAGCGCGCTTCCCAAGATACTAGAGGTCGTGGAAAAAGCCAGAGAGGACACCAGAGTATGCGAAGACACCGCCTCTCCTGTGGCACCGGCATTGACTGTTTGTCCCAGAACGAAGTCCGCGCGCTCTCTCGAGAAGCCGCATCCGACGTCGACGGCTGGATTGCACAGGCGCGCAAGCTGCAGCATGATATCAAGCGCTCACAAGATACGGCCAAGGAGATTGTGCAGCAGGCAGAAGCAGGCAAGGAGATCACAGCACGCGTGCAGGATGCTGCAGGCAAGGTTAGCCTACTGCACACCGAAATTGCCTACAATGAGAGCCTGGCACAGGCTGTGGAGCAGCTGCGAGACATTTCCACACTGCTAGATTCGGCTCAAAACGCAGCTGTAAATGGCCATGTCCTGCACGCCATCGGCACCCTTGAAGACGCAGATGGCGCCTTCACAAGGCTCGGTCCTTTTGCGACTACGAGAGTAGTGGGTGTGCTCAGGAACAAGCAAGAGCAGCTGAAAAAAGCCATTGTAGAGACTGTGACAGACTCGTGGCATGGCCTGATATCAGTTGACAGCACTAATCACAAAATCTCACTGCACCAGTCAATCGAACGAGAAGCCAAAGTCGATATCGATACAACCGTTGAAGCCCTTACAAAGCTGGGCCTGCTTGACAACCTCATCAATCGCCTGAGTCGCGATCTCGACAGAATCATAATCTCCCCCCGTCTTGCCATGGGCACCGACCGCGTTGTGTCCGCATTCAAAATTGAACGAGACGACATACAACGCGCAGGCCCAGTAAACGATGGACGTGTCAAAGCTACGTTGGAAGATATTCATTTGATCGCCGAGTACCTGAGCACACGCTTGCCGCCCAGTATTGCAATTCCGCTATCACACAAGATTGTCCCGATTATCGCGTCCCGTCTGATTCACAACCAACTCTTGCCTGCTGTACCACTTTCGACAGAGGGGATCCCGCAATTCCAAGAATCGCTTTCATACATATTAGGTCTTGTGGAATATCTAGATGAGCTTGAATGGTCTGGTCAGAGCCGCCTGACAGAGTGGGTCGATAAGTCTGCCGAAATATGGCTGGCCAAGCAGAAAGAGGCTGCCATTGCCAAGGTTCAATCCATGTTTCCAAAGAAGGTGCTCGAGAAGAAGACTGTGGAGAGGGTCGAGACGGAGATGGTATCAAAAGGGGACGCACTACATGATGGCGACGACCAAGGGGATGATTGGACTGCAGACTGGGACGAGGAAGACGAGTCTACCAAAGAGACAGAGACAAAGGCGCAAAAAGAGATGGTAGAAGAGGAGGACCTGAGCGCATGGGGCGATGAGGTCGGTTTGGGCGACGAGGAACAAAAGGAAGAGAAAAAAGAGGACAAGTCAACCGATGCTGAAGACGCTGAAGATTGGGGTGCTGATTGGGATGAGGAAACAGAGACTAAGCAAGCTGTCCCGCCGAATGACACCGCCAAATCACCAAAATCACCGAGTAAAAATGGGACACCGGCACAGCAGAAAGCGCCCACACAGCAGGAGGTGACACTGCGCGAAACATATACTGTTACGGCAATCCCAGATGCAATCATGGACATCATTTTGCAGGTTCTCGGAGATGTAGAGACACTCAACTCGGCCGATCTTGTCAAATCAGCCATTGCCCCTGCCAGCGGAGGCCTGTATGCCATCCCAAGTCTTTTGCTCGCAATGTATCGAGCCACTGCTCCTATGCATTACTCCAAGGATATTGCGGGCAACATGCTCATCTACAATGACTGCCAACGTCTATCCGATCGATTGCGGCTGTTCATACAAGAACAAACGGAAAAGGACATATCGTCTACATTGCCGCATCATCTCCAACCTTCTAAGCGCCTGAAACCGTTGCTTGAAGCCGATATCAAAACTATAGATGGATTCGGCAAGCGTGCGTATGGGCGTGAGATGGAGTCGCAGAGACAGATAATAAGGGATCACCTGGAGGGTGCACAAGGTTTCCAAGACTGTACCAACGTCCCTTTCGCCACGGTCTGTGACGATGCCATCGCCACCACCATCGATAGGATAGGAGATGTGAAGCGACAATGGCAAAACGTCCTTTCACACAGCGCTCTACTCCAGTCGCTCGGTTCCTTGGTGTCGGCGGCACTGACAAAGTTTATCAATGACGTTGAGGACAAATCAGACATTGCAGAGGATGAGTCTCGAAAGCTACACGGGTACTGTGTTTCGCTCTCCACATTGGCTCAGCACTTCCAGACTCCGGATGACAATGGAGAGGTGAGGGATATGGCTGGTATCTATTCACCAAACTGGTTCAAGTTCCAGTACCTCAGTGAAATTCTGGACAGCAGCCTTGCGGACATCAAGTACTTCTGGACGGATGGAGAACTGAAGCTGGAAATGCAGGCTGAAGAGGTGATTGGCTTGATTGAAGCATTGTTTGCGCCTAGCGATCATCGGAGGAGAGCTATTGCAGAGATTAGAAGGACCAGTATGCAATGAAGAACGCCAGCCAACTACAGCGCTGTATCCGAATATCTACTATGAAAATATTTCTCGAATGATTGTCTAAAAACATAATCTGCATCGCACTGATGGACCCATCAACAAGTTCAAGAATACCCAGATGGCCGGAGGTTTGCGAACGCCGACTGGCTGGTGTCCCCGCGCTAACCTCTTTCGATAAAAGTTCGAGATCCCAAAATTTCCAAAGCTTGGAGAATCCATCGTCCTGCAACAACTTTGGCAACAAAACCAACACATACCGACGCCATGGATACCGACACAGCAGAGACCAAGGTGCAGATTCGCCTCACTACGCGCGACCCTGGTCTGCAGATTTCGGACGAGCCCAGTACTTTGCTTGTTCAGACATGTAAGTACCGCCGCGAGATGGCATGCGCTGTACGCTCTTGTATCGCAGTATACGGCAGGGCTCTGCTATTCAAATGCGGTCGCGACATGCTGCTCAGGGCTCACCTGGTCATTCTGCGCATTGTGCTAACAGAATGCGCCTCTAGCTTTAACGCGCCACAAGCTCTCAACACTGGTAAATGAGCTGCTACACCGTGGAGACGAGAACCGCATTCCGTTCGACATCCTTATCAATGGCGAATTCCTGCGCACAACCATTGACCAGTTTCTTACAAAGAACGGTATCAATGCCGAGGCGACGCTCGATGTCGAGTACACGAGGGCGCTGGTGCCACCACTGAATGTTACCAGCTTTGAACACGACGACTGGGTTTCTGCGGTTGATGTCCTGTCGGGAGTGCAAAGTGGGCAAGAGAGGATATTAAGTGCAAGTTATGACGGGCTGTTGAGAGTGTGGAACACTTCGGGAGATGTTTTGGCGACATCCGAAGCCCCGAACAACGGAGGTCGCATCACCAGCTTGAAGACGGCCAAGTGGTTGTCTGAGAAGAAAATGGTGGCCGCTGGTCTGGACAACACTGTGCGTGTGTACAGGTATGACGACGATACGCGAACCATCACAACCGCCTTGGAGCTCTTCAACCATCGCTGGGGCGTAGAAGACGTTGCGGTTCACGCGCCTTCAAACCGCATCCTTTCTGCATCTTCAGACACAACCATCTCGCTCTTCTCAAGCAACGCAAAGGAAAACCCCGTTGCGCCATCAAACCTACTTCCAGACTCGACCGTCGCCTCGAACAAGCGACAAAAGCTCTCGAAACCAGATCGCACAGTGCCTGCTCGAGGCGCATTGGCTACCTTCACCGGCCACACGTCGCCAGTCTCCAGCGTCATCTTCAAGCCCGACGACGCCACCGTCGCATACTCTGCCTCGCACGACCACACGCTCAAGACTTGGGATCTCCCCACATCGACATGCGTCGACACGCGAACCACAGGCCACTCCCTCCTCTCTCTATGCGCCGTCCCCTCGCGGAATCTCCTGGCAACCGGCACATCAGCGCGCCACATCACTCTGGTCGACCCGCGCGCGTCCGCCACGCAAATCAGCGTCATGACGCTGCGCGGCCACAAGAACGGCGTGGTATCCCTCGCCACGGACCCCTCGTCCGAACACAACCTCGTGTCTGCCTCGCACGACGGCACCCTCCAGATATGGGATCTCAGAAACGTCACGGCTGCCGGCCATGTTGGCGAGGGCTTGACCGGCGAAAGCGTATACACCATCTACCGCCACTCGCGCGACGGCGACGCCACAAAGAGCCATGGTGACGGCGCAAAGGTGTTTAGCGTCTGCTGGGACCGTACCGTCGGAATCGTGTCTGGTGGCGAGGACAAGCGCGTGCAGATTAACCGTGCTATTGGCTCATGAGCGTAAAGGTAACCACATAGCAGTAGTAGTAGTAGTAGCAGTGATGGTGGTGTTCAAGGCGCATGTTTTCAGATACCAGATTGGGTCAGGCAACCAAAAAAGGAATCGAGATGAAGTTATAGTTTTCAAAGCTTTTGTTCTGAATTCATGGTGAGCATCTTGAGTCTTTTTGTCAATGCAGGGCAATATATAATGCCTTTTTTGTGTGTGTCAGACTATGTATTCTTTGTACGCTTGGAATGAAAAGGGGTTGGGGTTGGGGTTGGGGTTATGGGGTATCAAAATCGCCAATGTCTAGTTCTTATTTTTTTTCCCCATCCGTTTCATTCTCTCTCTCTCTCCCTCATTTTTCCGCGGGTCGGCTGAGAAAGTCCACCGACATGTGGACGTAGTGGCAGAAGTGCTGTATGCGGATGCGTCGCCCATTTCGCCCCGTAACTGCATTGCCCTCTGTATGCGCCTCGAAAACCACCTCATCTCATGACAGACGTCGCAGACTCGACTGCTAGTCTCTTTTCCCCCGCGCATTCCCCCATCTTTTCAAGCCCCACAGTAACAAACATGCTCCTCTCTTTCTCTCTCTCTCTCTTAATTCCCCACACACATATGCTCCTTACACCTTACACCAAATGCCCCGGCAGCAAGAAATTCGCCACACCTTCTTTAACCGCATACTCATGCTCACACGCACCACACACCAATTTCCCCTCTTTTATGCACGTTTCAAGCAGCACTCTATGCAGATCCTTTGCCGTCTGGCTCGGCTCTTCTTCCTCTTCCTCTTGTTGTTCTGCACCCGCTGGCGCCGAATCCGGTGTATCTAGAGCTGAAGCCGAGGTAGACGACGGTTCAACGAGATCCGCAGGCGTAGGCGCTGTGGGCGGGAGAGCAGGGAGACCGAGCTATTCGCGATATATATATCCGTTAGAAAATCTTTTCTTCTTTTCCCCCTGGTGCATTGAAAATGAAGTTCAGAGTAATAACCATACCTCACTGCAAATGCCCCGCAACTCCTCCCACAAGATCCGCGGCAAGATGTTTTTCAGAAACGCCAGATTGACCTCCGTCTCAACGATTTCGAGTTCTGCGTCGCGTGGGTGCAGCGGGAAGGAGGCGGGGTTTGTTTTGCACGTTTTGATGGCGCAGGTGAGGAAGTTGAGGGTGAGGAGTTTCATTTTCTTTTTTTTCCTTCTCTATGCGTCTTCTGTTTTTTTTGGGGGGGGGGGAGTGCGAAGGTGTACGAGGGAAAGATGGGTTCGCGGAGTTCTGGAGTGGAGCGCGAGCGGTCGCAAGAGCGTGGTGATGGATCGATTCGGGTGTATCCGTGTGTAAGTATGTGCGTCGGCGTGGAAAAAGCGTACTTAGGTAGGGCGTGGATTTATTGCGCTAAGTACTATTGCTGTTGCTTCCCGTGTCAACCTACGTAGCAGTAGTAGTCGTAGTAGGTGGTAAGGAAACCGCAGTCAGCGGGGTCCAAAACTTCCCACTCAACAAAATAATTTTTGGCGCGCGCCGTCGGCGTTCGGCGTCGGCGAAAGCGGACTTTGCGTGGATGTGAGCATGAGTGGGGGGGGGGTCTTGAAATGAAACCCCCCCCCTCCTCAAAGAAAAAAAAAACGCTAATGCGAGAGTCTAAATTTATGCTTATTTCCTTACAAATGTATGCTTGTAATTAATAAAACTATATTTATTCGCATTGCTTAGAGTCTAATACGAGATATTACCGGTTTCTTTTCAAAGTTTATCTGGGTTTTTACTTGGGTCTGGGGGTTTAAGTAGAGACACTACTACTTATACGAGTGTTAAGTAAGCTGAGGTTGTGCGCTTCGTCCACTGAGTGAGGATTAATCCTGGAGTTTTTTTTATTTTATTTTTATTTTGGGAAGAATGACTCGTAGCATTCGACGTTACCTCACGGCTTGTATGCTGGAACGATTGAAAGTCTGATGGCGATGGAAATGAGTGTGTTTTTTCAATTTACGATGCTGAGAATACCATACTGGTGCAACATCTGATACACATCACCACGATACCCAATGCCAACACATACAGTCTTCCAGTTTTTATACAGGGCTACCATTTCCCCGCATCCTCCAGCACCAGGTCTGACGCGCGCGCACTCAGCAGGAATGTAGAAACCGACGGGAACGCGCCGGGACATCTTGGAAATGCACTTGCATCGACGACACGCAGGCCCTGGACGCCTCTGACCCTGAGCCTGGAGTCCAAGACGGCCATGGGATCAGCGTCGGGCCCGACTTTGTTGGTGCTGGTGGGATGGTGGCCAAAAGCTTGGTCTTCAATCCAGTTGCGGTCAATGTCCATGTCGCGGCAGTATCCCGTGTCGAGGATATCCGAGGGCGGGCACGGCGGCGACACAGGAGTCACGGGGTCGGTGGGACCCTCGGTGGAGTTGAAAGTCTTGCGGACAAAGGCTAGGGCCGCGAGGATGGCGCCCATATCGGTGTCTTTGCCGGTAACGAAATGGTTGAAGTTGACGTCTGGCACGTCTCTGGGGTCTGCAGATTGGATCTGGATGTATCCCGCCGTGTTCTGGGGATGGATCTTGACCGTGGACCAGGAAAAGGTCGATGCCGGGAGTCGGGTCCTGTTTTGACTCGTCGCAGGCGCGAAACCGTTAAAGGCACCGCCAGTGTTGGCGAAAAGGAACATGTCTCGCTCGTCGTCGACTGCGTGCGGCGTTTTGAGCAGGAGGGAATTGGAGTTTGAAACTCCACGCGCGTAGGGCCCCTCGCCCTTGTGCCAAAGATCAATGCATGGGTCTCCAGGTGCGCCGAATGTGCACACTGGCGCGTTGGGATCCACCGGAGTCGTGAAATTGACTTTGGCATTGCCGTACATGGGTATCTCGTAGTTGTCCTGGAGGTTGCGGCCTACACCTGGTAGATCGGCGACGACTGGAATGTCGTACTTTTCAAGCAGGGCTTTTGGCCCGATACCAGAGAGCTGGAGAATCTGGGGCGAGTTGAATGTACCGCCGGCGACAATGACTTCTTTGAGAGCAAAAGCCATCTTCTTGGTGCCTGTTTTGGTGGTACCGTTCAGTCGTGGATCCGCCTTGTACACAGACTTGCCTTCAAGATACTCGACACCCACTGCTCGCGGCTTGGTAGTTTTACCACTGCAGGTATCGAAAAGAACCTTGGTAACCAGGGACTCGAGCTGGAGGTGGAGCGGATACTTGGGTGTGCCGTTCGCATTCGTCTCATTGCGCGTCTGCAGAATGTAGTCGCGCGGACTAAAGCGTTTCCAGTTCGATATGACATGAAAAGGCAAAGACCACAATGACTCTGTACGATCACGGTTTGGGTCGAGATAGTTCGGGTCGCTCATGAGATAATCCAGCACCTTCTCTGGATCTTTACCAAGGAGCTTCAAAGCCGCCTGGAAAATACTCAGGCGAAGCGAAGCACCTACCTGGGTAGCACGGTCGGCTATGTTTGTTTGTAGCCAGCCAGTGAAACCATGACCTGGAGTGCCTGGTTTGAGGTAGTTGTTATGCTCAATCTTCTCAAAGTACTCACGCATGAGTTCGGCACTAATGCAGTCAGCATAACGCACTGAACCGTACCGGTTTCAACAACACTAACCTCCAGAGCCTTTCTTCGGTTCCTTGGTCAAAGATGTCCCAGTCACTGTCGCTAGGCAAGTACGTCGCTGCTGCATTGATAATAGCACTTCCACCAAGCGTCGCACCGCGGGGGTAGAAGACCCCCAGTCTCTCGGCACCGACATATCCGTCGACACTGGGGTCTTTTCCAACCCAGTCTTTCGATAGGTAAGCATGACTCTACATAAAGTTTGACCAGGCGCTACGTACACTCTCCGTTTGGTAGTCTCCAAACCAACAGATTATACCTCTTCAGCCTCTCCTCGTCATCGCTGTGTCTGACAAAGAAATGCCATGCAACGTTTGGATTTCCAAAGTTGTTGAGAGCAAGGATTTGGGTGCGAATGTCAAAAGTAGCATCGGAACCTGCTTCTATCAAGAGAACCGAATGACCTGCACGCGCGAGATTGGTAGCAATTGTACCGCCCCCTGGACCGGAGCCAGTGACAATGTAATCATACGTGTCTGAGGAGTTTGCTGAGTTCTGGAGCGGTGTGCATGATGGGCTCGAAGCGGCGAGAACGACCGTGGGCAAGAGAAGGTGAAGGGCGTCGTAAATCTTCATGATGCGAAGTAGACGAATAGTAGAAGCAGAGAATTCACCCCGAGGTGGACGTACATAAGCAAGAAGCAAATTTCCCGGCTGTTCTTGAAGGCTGTATTAAAGCCCGAGCAACACACCGATCCCCACTTTTCCCCGCCAGGGTGAATTCGTATCTCTGGATACCTGATAGATTGCCAAGCCGTTATTCAACCTGAGCCGAGCACCCCTGTGTTGCACAAGCGTTCTGAGAAATTCACAGATCAATCATACAAGAGCGTCATTGGCGGGACATGTGAATGGGATGCAGTTGCTCAATCTATCCCGCCCTCAACTCCTGCACAGCGCCGGTATCATGGCGCCGACCAGCTTCCTGAACTCTTGGGAGATGCGCGTTGGGGCAACACAGATTGTGGGGATGCTGGTACAAGTAAGCAAGTACTGTATTTTAGAAAAGCGGGCAAGCGAGTAGGGATATGGAGACATTATTGCTTATGACCAGGATCCATGCACAGCGCACTGACCTGACAGAGATAATACAGACCACATGCAGGTCTTTGGTTTGATCGATCTTGCCAATGAAGCGAACACGTGCGGATCGGATGCTGGATAATAAACGAGTCAATGCCGGCAAATGACTGCTGATTTTGCAAAGGCTTCATTCATAGTGCGCCGACTGACGATGTCGCGCTGCCAAAATGGTATCATTTTTTCTTTCTGTTTGACACGACATACTGTTCCTCAAGAGACATTGTCTATGACGCAACGAGAAAACAGCAAGTTTACAAACATGCCCGATTACTGAAAGCTCTTCAACAGCTCCTGTAGCTGTGCATAAGTATCGTCTGGATTCTTAACCTTGTGTCCAATGGTCCGCTGGTCGCTGTAAATCTCCCAGTCGTTTCCACCCTCGTAGGCCTTGTCGCCGAAGAAATGAATCTTGTCGTAGGTAATGCCTGAGATTTCCTTCTCAGCCTCAATGTGTCGCAAGCAGTACGTCTTGTCCCAGCCGGTAGGGAAGACGTCGAATGAGATTTGACCGCCAATAGAGTAGGTGAGGCCATAGTCGGGGAAGGTCTCCTTGAGCTTTGCGACCATGGTCTCCCTGATCTTGTGCTCGAGGTCGTACTTTTGGTACTCGTTTCGCTCTTCGGTGGATGCGTTACGGCCGATGGGTGAGACGTTGATCATGCCGTTACGGAATTCGATAAAGGTACCGCGCTTGATGGGGATATCGAGATCGGCAATGTAGTGAAGAATCCTGCGAGCTTCAGCCGGCAGCACTTGACAAGCTGTGGGGCTTGACCTACCAACTCGACAGCTTCTTGTACTTTTCCTCGCCAATCCAGGCAATGAAGCTCTGGCTAGCCAACACCTCACCCATGCGGATGGCGGTAAGTCCGTTCTCGGCGAAGCAGAAGTCGAACAGCGAGGTGACATCCACGGGCCCGCCCAGCTGTTCTTGCTGTTTGACGAGGTTGGAGCCGCCGACGAAGCCAATGGCGCATTTGTGGCGGAGTTCTGAGAGCAGTTGGAGCATCTCAGGGCTCACCAGCTGGATTCATGTCAGTTACCTGCCAGGCAACGAGTTTGTGCAGGTATGCGCACTTGACGGGGCTTTGTGAGCGTGTCGTCGACATCGAAGAGCAGGACCGTGTTCTTGACAGGACGCTGGTCGAGCGGGGGGTATACAGCAGCAGCGGCGGCCATGATGGATGTACGGACCAGTGTTGGATTCTTGGACAAAAGCACTCAACGAGAAAGCAAAGGTGCTTGCGGATGCAGTGAGGGGGAAACAATTTGGAGGGGTCTTGCAGGGATGGCGGATCCTCACCGCAGTTTCGCGGCTGGCGTGCGGGGGGTGGGCCTGGTGCTCGCCGGGCAATGGCTGAGCGCCTGGACCCTGACAGCGCACGGTACCTGAATCCAATGCCTCAAGACGTGTCAATGTTCCTCTGCGCTTCCATAGGTCACTCGGTGCAAGCAGAGTCGCCCACGTGCAATGCTGCTGAGTAGGCAGCCCATTTCATACTAGCTGGTAGATACTACATGATGCATACAAAATCTCCCCATGGCCTAGCGCGAAGCCCCAATCTTGACTGCCAGCCCCTTCCATCGTCCGTTCCTCATGCCCAAAGGCAATGCCACTATCAAACTCCTCAGAGAGTCCTGTTCGTATTCGAGTTTTTCTAGCGTCACTGCCTGTAGAATGTAGCTGGTGACGGTGTTGCGCGAGAGCGGCGGATCTCGCGCCAGTCGCGCAATCTCGCCCACTGACATCTTCTGGTGGTGCCACAGATGGTAGGCACGGAGATGGGTTACAGTTGCGCGAATGCCAGAGCGGGGCGGGGTCTTTGGCGAAGGAATGGTAGACTGAGCGTAATTCTGTGCCCAAGTCGTTGCCAGCTCATATTCGGGAGCACGCGATGATTCATTTGCCGCATCAACAATTGACTCGTCTACCGCTGATGCAGATTCATCGTCTTCACCCAAGTCGAAAGAGGTAGCACTGTAATCCGAGAGATCGGCTGCTGTGGCGTCTTGAGCCCCTTGGTCCTTCTCCGATGCCACTTGTTGCATTGGTTGCGCCTTGACATTGGCAGCGGAGGCGTCGGGCTGCTCAAAAGCGACAGTCTTGACGTCCTCTTTCAAGTTTCCGGCCTCGTCAAGCGTCCAGTTTCCAAGAGCCTCTTCAAGTTCTGAATCTGCATACTCATTGTCGGTACTGTCTGAGCATCCGCTCGACTGAGACTCTTTCGTGCTCTCCTGTGATGCTTGTGGCAGTTTCGGATAGCCCGGGTCAGCACTGTCAAACAAGGAGGGTTCGTTCTTGATGGCTTTGCGCGCAGACTTTGGTGCCGTTACAGGTTCCTCGAGTTCATGGCTGTCTATGAGCTCTTCTGGGGCTGTCTCGTAGCCTTCACCATCCTGGCTGCTGTCTTGCTCTTCTGCAGAACCAACTGACGAATTCGAATCGGTATCAACAGCACTCTTGGCCTTGGTAGCCGCTTTTGCTCTTTTACGCGGTGTAGCACGAGGAGTAGGTTTGTTGTCGTAGTCGCAAAGCATCACGGGGGGAGGCGTCGGTGTCAGCTGCGTGCGTTTCCACTCCAGCATGTGATAGAGTCGAAATGCGGCGTACGCGTCAGCTGCTGCGTAGTGTATTTGTTGTAGGTTCAGCGGAAGACTCCAGTCGCTCTCTCGGACACTGGATGTGGTCTCTGGATCGTCTTCCAGCTGCTCGCCTTTGTACAAAGGCAATTGAAGGTGTGTAAGTACCTGGGTAGCAAGACTGACCAGTCGATTTGAGACCTTGCCGGGATCGACTGCATACCATTCCACAAGGTTGTGCAAGCGACTGAGCTCGAAGACGCCTTGAGGGTGGACCCGAAGATACCTTTCCACACGTTTAAAGTCTCCCTTGATGGCCACTCCTACTTTGATGATATCTGGTGATTCCAGGACGGCTTTCAGACTGGGAGGCATCAGTTGGTTCACCTTGGTCCCCGAAAACAGAGAGACATGGAACAAGGCAATCCGGTCTTCGCACGCAAGCTGAATCAGTGAAGTGTTTTGCTTGATCGCGGCTGGGTTCCCATAGGGCTTCCATTCAATGTCGAAGCCTACAACCTTTTCTTTGAGAAAATACTGCGCAACCCTCTCGGCAACATTGAACGTCTTGCAATAATGGATCGAAAGCGACTCGCCCTCGGGGCCCTGGTACAAGTTTGCGCTCCAGTAACTCGCACGTGTGTTGGGCGAAGCGAGCATTGCAGCACGTAGTGTGTCTTCTGGAATCTGGTAGGCAAGGGTTGTGTTGGTATTCGCCTCGTCTTCTGTACCGACTTCCGACTCGGTCTCGCCTTGTGAAGTAGTCTCACCCATGTCTGTGGACTCGGGCTCTTCTGAGGAATCAACACGGTACGACGACTGGCTTGGCTCTGAATAGGCGCTATCTTCCGTAGTTGTTTCTGCACCCTCTTCTGCATCACTACCACTATGGGTAGGATCGGTGCTAGTATGGGGTGGCTCGAATGCTGCAGCTTGGGGCTGTGCCACAGGTCTCGTGTCTATAGGAGCGGGGGCAGGCTGTTGTGCCTCTGCTGGCGACGTCGTTGCAAAGCGTAACCCGTACGATGGATCCCATAGCCCGACTCTCTGCAAAGGGCTCGTTGTTTGTACTTGCGCCGAAGAATGTTTGTTTGGAGTTGCTGGCGCTGCATTGCTGGAAGTAGGCTGGTTGGGCGGGAGTTGAGTGCTCGCGCCTGAAGGGGGATGCATCGCTCGAATGCTCGTGCGGCTTGCGATTACCGGTCGTCCTCGTCTCCACTGGCAAGATGTTGTGGGTGGCGGCGCAGCCTGTGGGTGTGGCGGGGTGTGCATTGCCCGTACAGTGTGAAGTGGGCTCTGGTATCGTGGATTGATGCCTCTGTGTCATGGTTAGCATGCGCCACACGGTCGTGAAGTGCTTGTTCGCACCTTTGCATGCGATGCTCTACTAGTTGCGGAATGCTTGCTGCGGCTTCACCGCAGCCAGGCCGAGGGGCGTGTGACGCGCTCAGCAGAGAGGCGCGTCGTTTGAGGAGCATGACACTCCATGATAGTGCTCCCGCTAGGCACCAGAGTTGGTATTGGGTCGTGTGGTGCAGCAGCAATTCTTGCACAGCACGTCTGTTGCCTGCTGGAGCGACGGGGCTTTGTGCGCGAGTATTGGCTGGCTGGTGTTAGCGCGTCGTCGATTCTTGTCACGGCCCTTGTGGCGGCGCCAAGACATGCAACCCAATCACCACCACTCCCTCTGCCAGCACCCTGCAACGCAACCGTCTGAACCAGGCAGACGCACACCCAGTCCACCCTCCACCGCGCCACCATGTCGCTCGAGAATCTGCTGCCCCTAGGTGAGGCTACACCGCAAGAGCTGGATGCGGGATGCTGACTGTTGCTGCAGAACTCATTGACAAATGCGTGGGTTCACAGATTTGGGTCATTATGAATGGCGGAAAAGGTGGGCTCGGGTGCAGCTGGACAGAGGGCAGAAACTAACGGCAGCCAGAGTTTACGGGCAAACTAGTCGGATTTGACGACTATGTCAGTGAGTAGGCTGCAGCAATGACTCCCTGGGCGCTTCTAACATGGCACAGACATGGTGCTGGAGAATGTGACGGAGATGTGCGTGGCTGCTTTGAGCCGTGTCTAGCATTGTCGTGCCGTACTGATGAGAGGCAGTGACCCAGCCGAGGGCAATGTCAAACTACCCAAGATCCTGCTCAACGGCAACAACATTTGCATGGTACGAGACAAGCATGGCCGGGAGATGTGCCCGTACTAATGTTTGCAGATGGTTCCTGGAGGAGATGGCCAAACCGTGCTCGAGGAGGAATAGCGCCACGGGGAAGCAGCGTCGAGGAGTGGACCAGCTGATGTACAAACGGCTGTATTATGGTCTGCCATGACGAGTCCACGGCTAGCAGTGCCGGGACCATTGACAGGCAGGCTTTCGACTCCAGGTACAGCAGACGGTAGCAAAGTAATGCATAGCATGCATCCGTATACAATGCGAGTGGGAATCTATGTCCCTGACGGCACGTGACCGAGGCGGCGAAGCAGCGAGTGAGGCACATGTATATAGATATGTAGTCGTACATGGACATGTGTACAGTATGCAAGGCACCCGACGGCGAGCAGGGCGTGGGCGTGGGCGTGGGCGTGGGCGTGGGCGGTGGTCACGATGTTCAGTGGAGAAAATTCAGGCGTGGCTGATGACATGGGCCAGGGTCCAGCATGACACGACCGGTTCGGACGGACTCTGTGACGGGGCGGGGCGGGCAGTTCTGTATGTAATACAGCAGGTGATGGCTACAAGCGCACAAAGCAGCCGCCATGGAGCATTACTCGTATGGCCATGGGTTGCAGGCATTGTGCAGGGCAAGCGTACGTACGTACACACATATATACAACAACATGGCACGATGTTGCGGGCGGGGTGCCAGTGCAGCGGGCGTGGGTTGGCAGCCAGGGCGGTTCCGCTCCGCCTGGCCGGCGAGCGTCGCACTGCCCACGGGCACATGCAACGAGGGGCCAGGCCGGCGAGGGCGCCGTCGTCGCAGGGCGGAAGGGGGCGCCCAGAACTCCTCTCCGCCCCCCGACAGCTACAGCTACTAGGCGTGGGTTGATCGTCGTCCAGCGTGCGGCTGCAGTGGGCTGACGACGAGACGGATAGGGTAGGGAGCAGCCAGAGCTGGAGGGCCATCGGCGATGCAGCCGGGGGGCAGGCTTCTGGATCTGCTATGGGCGTGGGTGCTTGGGAGCTGAGGGAGTGTGTAATAGGGTAGGGAGCAAGCAGCCTAGCCCAGCGCGTGGCCATGGCAGCGAGTTCCCCCGTCAACGGCTGATGCTGCGTCGCATCGCAGATCGATGGAGGTGCCTGTGGTGGTCTGTGGGCGGTGGTCTGTGGGCGGTGGTCTGTGGGCCATGGGCTTGGGCAGTGGGCTTTGGCGGTGGTGGTGGTGGTGGTGGTCGCTTAGCTGGGAGGGGCATAGGGGGTTACTATCACTGCTACTACAGTAATGCTAATGTGTATGATGGCCGTGGCCGTGGTGGTGATGGTGGTGGGCGGTGGTGCTGGGTTGCTGGCGACGGGGCGTGGCCAATCAGCGGCGGCGGCGGGCGGCGGGCGGCATCATGTCAGGTCGACGTCACCAGCAGCCGCGGCCGCCAGCTGGCGGGCACTGGGCCCTCTCACTCTGGCTGTGGCTGTGGCTCTGCGACATGCGACATGCGACATGCGACATGGACGTGCAGCATGCTTGTGTATGTGTATGCCGCCGCCCAGCAGCCCGGCCTCGTGGCGGGCCCAGCAAGAGTGCAGAGTGCAGAGTGCAGGCACAGGCGCACACCCACACCCAACATCGATACGGACTGCGGACATGGACGACATGGACGCGCCCTAGCGCATGGGCTGGCGGCGACGGTGCCGGGCTCCTGCGAACCGGCCCTATTCTCCCCCAATGTATCGGCGCTTCCTGCGTCGTCGATGCGGGCTCTGGCCTGCGATTCTTCTGTCCCCGTCCCAGCCAGCCCGCGTCATAGGGGCGGCGAAGATATCCCGCAAACAGCCAGCTCCCCGACTGCCAGCCTGACGCGTGCTGGCACTGGCGCTGGCACGCACTGCCATCGGCACCGGCACTGGCACCGCACGCAATCCCCCCCCCCCAGCTGCCACGGCGACCGACGACGGAACGCGCTCGCTGCCTCGACGGCCTCTGCTCTGCCTGCCCTGCCCTGCCCTCCCCCCCCCTCCCCCTGTCGGCGCGCTGCCACTGCCACTGCTGTCAAGGCCGCCGCCGCCGCCGCCGATCGCCTGCTCTGATCGCGACTGCCCTATCGCGCTGCCCTGGCAAACACTTCCTTCCTGTTCCATTTTTCTGCCCTCCTACTGCCTACCTCTCCCATGTCCCCGACCACCATCACCTCCACCACTCCTACCGCCAACGCCGCCGCCGCCACTGCTACTGCCACTCCGGTTGCTATTACTACTCATACTCCTACTCCTGCTCCTACCCCTACCGCCGTCGCCGCCACTACCACTACCACTACCACTACCAGCTCCACCTCCTCCTCCTCCTCCTCCTCCTCATCCTCCACCATCACCACTCCCTATCGCTCGCCCTCCTCCTCCTGCTCCTCCTGCTCCACCTCCCCCTCCCCCCCCGAGGCCGTCGACTCTCCCGCGCCACGCCAATTGCCCTTCATGATCGTGCCGAGTCTGGTCTGCTAGCCCTGTCCCGCTCGGTTGGGCCCTGCACCGCCCTCGCCCGGTTACTGCCCACGCTCACCGCAACCCGGGCCCTCTGCGTCTCTGGTTCGCGTCGCTGCCACAGCAAGCTCTGGATGCGCCAAATGAACCCCGGCCGTTTACTGACTCTCGCCGGCCGCTGTCCTGGCCGTGCCTATACTAGGCTGCGTCCACTCCCCTCTTTGACGGTAACCGAGACTCGTCCTGCCGCCATCACCACATAATTACAGAATTCTGCTGCTTCGGTCCGGGACCCACCTACCCCAAACCAACGTTGCGCGCCACCGCCCAGGCATGCGCCATAGTCGTTGACTGCTTGCTGCTCCTTCACTTGCTCTTCTCTGCGCCTCCGCGCCCTGCAACACTTTGACCCTAAGCTCCATTGTCCTGGCCAGTCGATCCGCCGCGAGCGCCCCGCTGCACCAATCACGCTGGCTGAGGCACACTCGGGCATTTCCTTTTTCATCCCTGTACACTAGTCTCTCGCCATACTCGACCTGCATCCATCACGCTCCATCCCAAATACCATTGCCACTAGTCGTCTAATATTGCAGGCTCACCCAACCCTCACTGACCCTCGCGCCTCCCCCACTCTCGGTCGCTACACTCCACTACCTACGCCGCCGCGCCCACGCCTTCCTACATGAGCGACTTGAAAGACCGTCTGGCGCGATTGGGTCTGTCCCAGTACCACCAAGTATTCGTAGCCGAAGGCTTTGACACGTGGGAGACAGTGCTCGACATTACCGAATCCGACCTGTGCGTCACATTCCCCTCCCGCCTACACGCCAACGGACCCTTGCTTACAGCTGCATAGGAGCTCCCTCAACGTCAAACTTGGCCATCGACGAGTATGTTGACAAGCCGCTTCTTGGGTACCCGCTCGTCCTTGCTAACGTGTTTCTGGTAGAAACTTCAACGGGCCATTGCCGAATCGCGCGGACAGGCATCTGAAAAGCCCCTTCCCATCAATCTCGCTCGGGCGGGAAGCACCGCGGGCTCGTACCGGAGTGATGATTCCGGTCCCGAAAGCAAGTCCAAGCAGCCCGAATCAAGCAGTACTGCATCTGGTGTAACAGGCGCTAAGCGAAAGTACCGGCGGCATCCAAAGGTTTGTTGATTTGCTCCGTAGCCGAAGCCAGCGTGCGCATTCTGACCTCCAAAATAGCCCGACGAACATGCTCCCGAACGTCCCCCTTCTGCTTATGTCATCTTCTCCAATCGTGAGTATCACTCCAGCATATCATGACCCCCGGGCTAACCCATGGCAGAGGTGAGAGAGTCCCTAAAAGGTCAGGATCTTTCCTTCACCGAGATTGCCAAAGTGGTTGGGGAGAAATGGCAAGTCTTGCCAGCCGAGGAGCGCGAAGGCTGCGAAAGACAAGCCAATGGGGCCAAGGAGAAATACTATGCAGAGTTGGCTGAGTACAAGAAAACACCCCAATATGAGGCCTATCAGAGATATCTGGAAGACTTCAAAGCAAAGCATTCGGTTCCGACAAAAGGTATGTGTCCTGCATCACGTAGTCGAGTTAGCGAGTATTGACCTATTCAGAAGGCAAGCGTTCGAAGCTGGATACAGAAACGAGCACGTCAACAAGAGCGGGCAGCAACGAACAGAATGATCAGGCAGCGAATAGAAGACTAAGTTTCACCCAGCCAGAAACCAATTCGATAACGCAACAAAAGCCGGATCCCAACCACCCGGTTGGCCCTTCGCGGCTTCCGGCAGGTCCTTCTTATACCTCCAAACCCACGTCGCCTACCAACCGCTCGCTTTCCGGCTTCAATTCTCCTCGCTCAGGCGAACAGTTCTCTCCGGTTTCTGCCTCTCCGCGCTCTGCAAACACACAGAGGGATGGTGTCTTTGAGCCGCCTGCCGCTAATTCGATGCGAGATCCCAGACTCCCCTTTGACGCCAATCCATACCAACAGCCGCCTCCATTCAATTCAGACCATAACCACCACTCATCATCGACCCCACCGCCACCTTCGTACACGTATGCATCGCATTATCAAGCGCCACCCGACTTCCCGTCTCGTAGGACACCGCGGGAATCAACGCGCCTCCCGCCTCTCAGTCACGAGGACACGACGTTATCTTCGGAAAGTGGCCATAGTGGCCAGGGGGTGCCCACGCCAAATTACCCTGAGCAGACGTTGCCCGCGGACCTCAGTAAGACAATGCGTATGCTCCCCCAGCCAGTCCCCAGCATAGGACCATCACCCTCACCGCTGGACCGCCCTGTGCCACCTGTGGCGACGTCACACTACCCTCACCACTCGCATGATTACCGAACGCAGGGCCCACTCGCGGTCCTAGTAAGAGCTGGAGAGCTGGCGTCTAGGGTGGCCGATGAGGATGCGGTAGAGCACGCAGGGTCGCCTTGATTCTTTTTCACGATCACGTTACAGTACACACGATAAACTACTGGTTCTCTTTCTGTCTGAGTCAGCGGGCGTTGTATGCCACGCCTAATCAAAATGCGCCACCGCCTATATAATCGGGAAAGCTGGAAATTGTTTGGACCCACCGCACATGGATCAAGCAACCGTTAGCGGAGACGCTTTACGTTTTCATATGTTATTTGATATTGTAAAAAGATACCCCAGACGCAACAAGTTGGCTTTCCAGATACAGTAAGCATATGGGGGAGGAAGATTTAGCGCGTGTGCAAGGGTAAGGAGGTTTGGATCAAAAGACCAGTTTAGAAGACGATGGGATACACACGCACAGGTAGAGGAAACATGGTTGAAAAGCAGTCGCTTCAGTCATTCCACGGCCCCTGGTGTTTGGAGTTTTCACGAAACACGCCATGACAATTAAAAGGCTGTGCAGCTAGCTCTGGACATGGCGGTAAGAGCGCGCGGGGTGTGTACCACTATCATTTGGATTATCTGACTGGATCCGTTTGCACAATGTCATGTGTTGTCTCAGCGCCGTAGGATCCTTGCTTAGAGGATCTGGGCCTATTTTCCCATGGGAAGCGTGCCACATGGCGTGATAAATGAAGCCATTGATCTGGACTCGACATGATGACGGACAAAGGCGTCGCACGCAACGCGGGTTCCATGGACTTGGATTGGAGGAAGAAGATGCCTTGGCAACAGATTAGCCTATGCGTTAGCTTGCCACTGCACGACCATGACAAGGCTGATGTGATGTGGATGAGACGACAGGATCTCGATGTGTGTGTGTGTGTGTGTGTATGATTTTTTCTGGGGGGGGGGGAAGGGGGGAAAAGGCGGGGGCCCGTGCCGCGACGTCGTCAGCCCATAGTGGCGGCGCGCGCGTGCGCGCCCGCAAAAAGTGACAGGGTCATAGATATTTGGCCATGTTGCAGAAACACGGAAAATGGCCCATGGCCATGGGCAAATTAAAGGTGGGATTTCCCACACAAAGTTTTTTTCCCACTCCCCCACCCCACCACCCTACTTACACTACCTATAGCCCCCTTGTCCCATCCATCCATCCACATCCACTCCCCATCCACCATGGAAGCTTTTCGGCATGCAGATCCTCAGCGATCCCTTTTCCCCTCCCCCCCCTCCTCTCATGCACAAGCACAAGGGTTCTTGTCTGTGCGTCACGTGAGATCCGCGGAAAGGGGTGGGGAGGGGTGGGGAGACATGGGCAAAGAGGATCTTTGCCTCTTTTTGCGCGCGCGCTTTTTTTTTGATTTGTGGTTTGCTATCTGGACCCAGTAATATGTTTCACTTGTGCTTGTAGACAGGGAAATAATGGATGTTGTATGGGTATGGGTATGGTATACATGGTTTTTGGTTGCTGTAATGATTATGCTAAGTGCTCCTCATCCTCATTCTCATGCCTTATGTACGTATATATATATATATATATATATATGTGTGTGTGTGTAAGTATTTTATTTTCATGATTCTAGCGCAAAGAGAAATTAGGTACTTAGTTATCACTTCCACTTGTAAAAAAAAAAAAAAAAAAAAAAAAAAAAAACGTCGACAAAGTTGAATGAGGATGCTAATTACCCCGCAGAGGGTTTACATGTATTCATATGTCGCTACTACTAACTGCTGAGTACTCGCAATGTGATTATATATATATATATATATATATATATTGACATGATAGATATATGATGGTATCTAGACTCCAGCTGGGTGGGGTTTGGTGGCTAGAGCTTCCAGTTGATAGGACGGCAGACTCTTATAGCACAGGGCATAACTAGGTAGAACAGCTGAGGTAGGGGAATGGGTGTAGTGATGGAGGTTGAAGAGATGGTTGCTTGTTTGTTTGCTTCTTGCTTCACATGCTCTCTTGTGCACTATCTCTTCTACTTATCTTGGGCTGCTCTCTCTCTCTCTCTCTCTCTAGTTTTAGAATAGGCAATTATATGCCCTTTTTTTGGTGTTACTGCTGCTGATAAGTCTATCTGACTAGCGAATCAACGCATATACCTTTGTACCGCGAAATGATCAATACTGCTGTCACCGCCGTTGCTACTGCTGTGGTTGTGGCTGTGGCTGTGGCTGTGGCTGTGGCTGTGGTTGTTGTGCATCGGGGCCTAGGTGTGTGAACGAGGTGTTATTTGTCCCTGCTTTTGTTGTTCAAGAGGGAGAGGGGGGAGTAGTGGGAAGTGGGAAGGGAGAAGTGGCGGGTAAATAGAGTGATATGACTTGTTAGTTGAGTCTTGCATTGAGATCAGCAAGGTAGTTTATATAGGCACTACTATAGTATATTACACTGGAAGTATGAAAAGTATGCGTGGATAGGAGGTTTGTGAGAAGGGGGGTTGGTGTGCATCTTGCGTGTTATAGGGGAGAGTAGTATATTCGGAGAAGAAGAAAAAATAAGTTTCTATTTCTCGGCGGGCGAGTTGATAGTACTTTGTTTGATTTATGAGTCATATTGATGGACTGACGCTGTGGATTGCACAATGCAGTGGAGTATATATGTACATATTTCTCCCTCTTTTTACATGTTGTCTTGGTTATATTGATAACCGAGTCTTAATGTATGAACAGAAGCTAGTAGTAGGGGTTTTCAATACAAAAAAGACGATGGTTAGTGCTAGGTCCCTGCAACTCCATGCGAATTCAGAGAAGAGGTCACGTTATCACACAGAGCAAGGCTTCCACGATTTAGTGCAAAGTTATACAAGAAATTAGGTTTTTTTTGTATTATAGAGTAGAAAAGAGTAAGCATTCTAATATTCCTCCTACTAGCATTAAGATCCTATCACATGGCTTTCCTAAAAGTCGTTCAACCCGTCACACTTAACTTCCAACACATTGTTTAGCCGTGCAGACATTAGAGCAGCAGTCAGCATTAACGCTGCAAGGTTCTATTAAGAATTAGCTTAGTATACTCTGAAAGAACTTAATAGACTCACCGCCGTTGGTATTCTTCTTGAAACCCTCACCGCCACAGAGAGGGCTGAATGTGTGTCCGCCATTCCCATCCTGATTATCAGCCAAAGGAATTGCAGCAACCAAGGCGACGAGAGTGAAGGAAGATAGGAGAAAGCTGCTTAATGAGAACTTCATGTTTGCAATGGGCTTGTTGGCGTATGATAGATCTAAGGAGGGTAGTTTTATTAAGAAGTTGTAGGTGATGTCTTTTGGAGGTGGCAAAACAAGCCGATTATATAGTGTTTTCTGCTTCATGACTTCTTTTTTTATCTATTCCCCTTTAAACATCACTCTTGTATTCGTCCGAGTTAGTGTGCTATTTCTCGTAAGTATTACAGACTAGTAAGCAGTACTTTAGTGTTGACATTGACCGCTGATATAGAAGGGCCTACTAAGCTTTCAGTTTTACTAAAAAGGCAATGTACAAGGTAATCATAATGAAAGGTACTTCCTATCTTGCTTGATTAGTATTTTGTCTCGTATGCGATCGAATTCTTGTACGCGATCTCATGTTCCCGATCTCTGTACACAACCTCTTTAGCTCACTACCAGGGCAAAGTACAAGCCACTATTTGGAGCTAGGCCTAGTACGTTAGACTTAAGGAGCCGAAGTAAAAGTAAGAAAGTTATCATTGATTTTATGAGTGATCTTGACGCACTAGCGCAGCTGATTTCAGGATAAACTAGGTAGTAAAATCTACTTAATAGCTAATCTTGGATATAGCAACTAGCAATTTTATCACACGCAAGGAGACTGGCTGTGGTTTTTATTAATGATATAGGGTGCATAGTTGGTGATAGGTATGGATAGTTTGTTATAAGTTCGAGGGAACTAGATCGTATTATAGTTCATAATAAAGAAGAATAACGTGGTTCATAAGCGAGTCGGTCACCCAAGCGAGTCGGTCACTCCCCACTAGCGCGTCGACGTTGATACTACAACGCGTTATGTCTTAACAACACAACTATTAATTAACTTATCCTAAATTAGATCGTTAACTTGCTTTTTTTTTAAATATCTAATTACAACGTGTTTAAAGCTAAAGACGCGCTGCCTCTATCTATAACGTGCCTTAAAGTACAATATCTAATTAACAGGCTAGTGTAACGATGTTACAACTTCGCCAAGTATTGAGCCAATCCCAGAGCCGGATCGGAGGAAGTACCTGCCGCCTTCATCAGCC
>NW_007360310.1:499582-501459 GCF_000359705.1 Exserohilum turcica Et28A
ATCCGAATTCGGACCCGACTAGGATAGGTATATATTGAGACTACTCCCTGTAGCTAGCTCTGTAGACTTTTGATATCCTTTCGTACAAGGCCTATAGGTGGCTTGTTGAATCTAGGCTCTTTGTGATCCCACGCACTCCCATATGCCTCTGAGTGATCCTACGACCGAAACAGATCCGACCTGCCTTACCTGCGCCGTTACAACTCCCATATGCCTCTGAGTGACTCTTCCCGCCGATACTGATCCGAGTCGTCTTGCCTGCGTCGTTACAGCTAGAAAGCGCCCCTAACGCGACTGTGAACCGAATTCAAAGCGCCTAAATAAGTTAGAAGAGGAGGCTATTATTAGACGTATTTTTAAAGAGTCTACGCGTGGATTTGCCCCTACAAAGGCTAAGGTTCAAGCAATAGCTAATAAACTATTAGAGGAGCGTGGTGGCAACCCTATTGGCAAGAATTAGGTTGACAACTTTATTAGGCGGACTGCTAAGCTCTGTACGCGCTAGAGCTGTCCCTATAATCACTAGCGAGCCGCCTGCAAGGACCTAGTGGCTATCCAGCGCTGGTTTGACTTAGTCTAGGTGACAAGGTAGAAGTGGGGTATTGTGGACGACGATATCTACAACTTTAATAAAACTAGCTTTATAATAGGCAAGATTTTATTATAGTTATTAATTACAGCATTAGAAGAATATAGGAAAAAAAAAGCGGATACAGCTAGGCAACCGTGAGTGGGTTACTGTGATCCAAGGCGTGGGCGCGTCGGGTCGCCAGATACCACCGTTCGTTGTCTTTGCAGGCAAGGTGCTTATTAACGTCTAGTTTAAGAATTTACCTACTAACTAGGTTCTTAAAGTCAGTCCCAATAGCTGGACGAATAATTAGCTTAGTCTTGCCTAGTTAGAGCACTTTAATACCCATACAAAGAGCTCTACTGTGGGTGGGTATTAACTACTTATTATTGACGGCTATGAGAGCCACTGCTCTATTGAATTTCAAGATCTTTGCAAGGAGAAGAATATTATTCTTCTCTGCATGCCTCCACACTTGTCTCACCTGTTGCAGCCCCTTGACGTCGCCTGCTTCTCGCCATTGAAGCGCAAGTATGGCGACGCTGTTTTAGGCTTGGCACGCAACCGCACCCACTATATTAGCAAGGAGACCTTCCTACTAGCCTTTAAGGCTGCTTTTGAGCAGTCTATTACAAAGGAGAATATCCAAGCTGGCTTTAGAGGCGCTGGTCTAGTCCCACATAACCTATAGGCTGTGCTATCTAAGCTTGATGTAGTGGTGCAGACGCTAGTACAATTACCACGACGGACAGCCGCCTAGCAGGCGCAGACACCACGCAACGCGCGCGAGGTTAAGGCTCAAAGTACTCTTATTTAACAGAGAGTAAGAAACCGCCCTAGGTCTTCTGCAAATTCTCTTAACGAGAAGGTTGTATAGCTAAGTAAAGGGGCTTAGCAAATAGCACATGAGATGACGCTTATGAGGGAGGAAGTAGCTGCTCTTCGAGAGGCTCTAGACACAGCAAATAAGCGTAAGAGCCGCAAGCGGCGATACGTACGGACAGAAGAGACTCTTACTGTAGGCGAAGTACAAGAAGTATTAGCTGAACAGGCGGGTAGCAGTCGTGGTGATGGTGAGAGTGCGTCGAAGAGGGTGCGAGGAGAGCGGCGGTGCGGGCGTTGCAAGCAGACTAGACACAACACTCGTACCTGCGCAGTTGAGATAGATAGTGTAAGTGATAGTAGCGATTCTAACAATTAATTTAGTATATTGCAATAGTTTATTGACTGTAATAAAAGACTGTGATAACGTGTCAACGTCAACGCGCTGGTGGGGAGTGACCGACTCGCTTGGGTGACCGACTCG
>NW_007360310.1:501479-541541 GCF_000359705.1 Exserohilum turcica Et28A
CTCAAAGTACTCTTATTTAACAGAGAGTAAGAAACCGCCCTAGGTCTTCTGCAAATTCTCTTAACGAGAAGGTTGTATAGCTAAGTAAAGGGGCTTAGCAAATAGCACATGAGATGACGCTTATGAGGGAGGAAGTAGCTGCTCTTCGAGAGGCTCTAGACACAGCAAATAAGCGTAAGAGCCGCAAGCGGCGATACGTACGGACAGAAGAGACTCTTACTGTAGGCGAAGTACAAGAAGTATTAGCTGAACAGGCGGGTAGCAGTCGTGGTGATGGTGAGAGTGCGTCGAAGAGGGTGCGAGGAGAGCGGCGGTGCGGGCGTTGCAAGCAGACTAGACACAACACTCGTACCTGCGCAGTTGAGATAGATAGTGTAAGTGATAGTAGCGATTCTAACAATTAATTTAGTATATTGCAATAGTTTATTGACTGTAATAAAAGACTGTGATAACGTGTCAACGTCAACGCGCTGGTGGGGAGTGACCGACTCGCTTGGGTGACCGACTCGCTTATGAACCACGTTAAGTGATGTACTACGCCCCCTAATCACAACCCAAGATCCTAGCCAGGAGCTCCATCAAATTTCGTTCAGCCCGCCACACTCAGCTTCCATTATTGTTAGGACAGTTTGCTATCAAGGGTTAGTCAAGTATACTTTCATCCACTTCAACAGAAACTCTGCTATTTCTAGGGAAATATATTACGTGGCTCGCCGCATGAAACAGAACCTCCTCCAGACGCCCCGTATTTGTCATATGGAGCTGCCGCAGCTAGAAGCGCAAAGGCGGAAAGTATGACGACATTAAATGTGAATCTCATGTTTGCAGTAATTTTACGGTTTTAAGCAATATTATGAAGTAATGTTTATGTTCTTCAATGAGAGTTATTCAAGTCTTTGTCTCAAGATAGGAAAGTATTCCTATTAAATACTGTTCTTACTCACTTACTCGGTTCTCTACTTGTTCGCCTTCGGAAATACTACCATGTAAGGCCGAATACGCGTGACACTTGTCGTAAATATTAGTAGAGTAAGCAGTACATCGGCGTCAAAATGTATTGCCAACATGAGAAAGCCTGCTTGGCTAAAGTATACAACTAATATAGCTATCACTTCCACGAAAAAGGCAGTGTACAAGATGATTATAATTAAAAATACTCCCTGTCATGCTTAATCGATACTTCATCTCGTACGCAATCTCCTGTGCGTGATCTCCTCAACGTCACTGCCAGGACAAAGCTCCCGCTACTATCCGGGGCCAGACCCAAGTGGCTAGGCTCAATGAACCTAAGTCAGCAACTCTGAGAGAATTGTTGTTATATTATGAGTGATTTTGACGTGCTAACAGCGCTATTTTCATAATAAAAGACTCATGATACGCAACAGAGATGCATCAAGTTTATCAGTAGCTATGCAATATATAAATAGCATTGAAATAGGTCAAGTAAGAATAGTTGCTTAAGGAATGAGTAGTTGTTGTAAGCGGAGTAGGAAAGAGAATTTAGGCGAGAGACAAGTATGAAGCGGTAGAGGCACTAACCCTATCACAATCAGACATCAATAATAGGATACAAGCAACCGTAAGTAGTATTAACAACAACAAACTTTGTAGCCCAGCTATTCTTAAAGTAGCATAGTGCTTAGAAAGGTATTGTCTAGAACAATCTGGTTTGAGTATAAAACCGCGCTGATCTATGTCAGATTGGAATGCCGAGGCTTTCCACGCTGAGAAACCCCTTCTTTACGAAGTCATGCTTAGAATTGTCATTTCGCAAGCATTGTCGTCTGCGGAGCCCGTGACTACATTCTGACTCGATAGAGCGTTTAGATTTTTATCTTGGTTCAGCCGAGAGAGTAATAGGGGTGCTGCTGCAGTGGAGACTCGCTGAAGCGATACTCGATGCTCTTAGCAGAATCATGAATAGCAGAGTGGAAAACATTTGTTGATTAGATATTTGAATATGCTAACGCAGTGCAGTTTATCCAGTTGTAGGCCGTTTGAGAGAAGATAATGTTGTGGTGCCTCACTATCATCTCCTATCATACGTCCTGCTACGTTGTGGGATCCGCTGGGTCAACATGTTAAAATCACTCATGGCATCAAGTAAAAAGTGAAGAGTAAATGCGATATTGCAGCTATTACTACACATTAAGGTCCTTTAAAGGGGCTCCAGCGAAGAGCGTTTCCCCCAGTATACTTGAATTCCATTACATCGTCTAGCTGCGTAAATTGACCACGAATATACCATCCCCATCACATGTTTCTATAGAAATCCAGTTAGCCACATCCTTCAAAAGAACTCGGTAGATCTATAGTCGTTGTTTTTAGAGGGCCATCTTGGTGATTACGTACAGTTAAGGACATTTGTTCGGCTTTATGCATATACCACCACCATTTTTCGTTCCGTAACGATCAGCTTCCTCGGGTATAGGGCTTGCAGCTGCTAGAGTGACAAGCGCCAAGGCAGATAGGAGGATGCTGTTAAAAGAGAACTTCATTTTGATGAGTTTGTCGGCGTGTGATATGCGGAGCAGGATGTTTTCTTGTTGAGGGTAGCCAGACAATCCTTTTATACCTCTTCCATGCCTATCACTGCTCTTTGTGTCTAATTACGATCAGCAGCTATGTTCAATGGAGTCTTGGGAGTATCTACTAAATAGGCATAATATATCTTGGAAGTGTTGTAGTACAGTCATCTTTACGAAGTTATCAAAATGGACTAGTTACTATAGGCTACGCCTGACATTAGCGCCATAGTAGAACTGCATGTGACGTAGTTTAGCAGGTAGCAGCAAGCATTCTAGTATGGTATGGATTGAGACGAGTTCTCAGGGTTTCTCCTAAGGTTTAAATAGAGACTGTATTCTCTATGCACGGTTTTGTAGCCTTTCCGGCCTGAGAGGTCCCTGATAGGGTCCCGAGGGCTGTCCTCGTAAGTAAGTCTAATAGTAGAGTATCGTGACACTCTAGCTCTAGTGAAATAGCCATCTGTGATAGAGAAAACTGTCATGGCCGAGCCTGATGGGGTATGACACCTTGGCGCCCGACCTGTACTTAGCCTTGAGGCGGTGGTTACTACCACAATCACCGCTCTATACATGTTGTTGGCACTTGTTTTGCTTCTTTGGGGTTTTTTACGTTGCGCTATTATAAGAATAACCCAAGGAATAGATCAGCCGATTATTTCTTAAACAAGAAAACATACTAACTCTAAGAAATACACGTAAAGATTGTCTCGGAAACTAGTTATTCCAGGCTCTTGGCAGCCGCATAAGCTCGTGTTGATCATACCTTCCGCAACACTATCTTCACCTCCAGAGGTTGTATGTAGTTATCGTATACTATTATTAAGTAAACATATCTTTCAAATAGTACTGCACATTACTCTATAGTGGTACTTCTGTGTAAGCCAAAGTTGAAGAGTATACTTATCACAAAGTGTCGCGGCATGGATCAAGGTCTGAACAGCTGGCTGAGCGCTCATTGGGCCGAGGCGCAATTATTAATGATTGTGTATCTTAGGTTTGGCATCTCCATATATTTTGATAGATTTTAAGCCTTGTGGTGGTACGAGTTATTTGATTGATGTCCTTACAATCCTCACTTATTGATCTGTCAACTACTACACGAAGCTTAATTTTTTTGATGTGAAAACAGACTTTAGTATAAATTTATATCACTAATTTCAAGATGAATCTAACGTAGAATAAAAATGTGTATAGCCTTATACGCTTGAAGCCCCATACAATGTCTAGCCGTGCAGATAGAGCGGTAATTACGATTGCTGCTATTGGTTTCTAAGGAGACTTAGTAAAGAATATTTCAAAATGCCTAGATCTTTACGTACTATTTTGTTGGTGGGCACTTTCCAGGAATGCATGGAGTAATATCTATTCCATTGTTGTAACGATTGGCTTCAGGTACAGGAGTTGCAACTGCAAGAGCCACGAGCGCTGCGGATAGCATGATGCTTTTGAGAGAGAAGCTCATATTTGTAAAGGGGTGTAATATGCTTGAAAGTGATGATTGTATGAAGGGTTGTGATTATGATTGTTGTTGTGAAGAGGCAGAACAATGCTCTTATATATTTTCCCTACTCCCATACTCCTATGCACGTCCAATCGCGACGGCCATTGTATTTCGCAAAGCCTTAACTCTATTAACTCAAGCCTCAACATTATTCACTAAACAGGTGTGGCGGTACAGTAAGAATATGTGATTTAACTTTATGCACCAAATAGGCGAGGCGGGTACAGTAAGAATACAGAATGGCCCGCACTCCAAACATTCCTCGACTTCCTTGCGAAATTAGGGGGCCTATTGGGCCGTGTCTACGACTGAATAAGGCATTAACTTTGTTAACATGACAGTGCACAAGACGATAACGATAATAGCACTGCAATCGGTCTTGTTTTGCCCTAATACATAGTAAGAGACAGGTGAAAAAGACGTTGTATACTAATGAGACGCGCTCATGTAGCTTCATCGTAGCGTTCTTTTAGATGCAAGCTGTATAGCAATACTAAGAACTCAAGTTAGAGATCGTTATCAGCCAGAACTCGATTATGTCAAGGATGTTCTGGACTGTTGGCTGCTTAGTAGGAAGGCAAACTATGATTCTGATTGCAGTAGAGATATTCATTACCTCAATGACTCGATACTTGAACTCATCAGCGATCTATTGAGCGCACTGCCAGGGCAAAGCCTGTGAGCCCCTAAAAAGGACAGGGCAGGGGCAACGGGCAGAAGTCACAGGCGCAAGTTACAAGCAAGGCTCATAGCAGGGCTAATCATGCCGTACGAAATTACTCCGAGGCAAGACCAGAACAAACACAGTTTTGCTGCTTTCTCGTTGGGTAACCTTACAAGCAGCTTCAGTGATGATCCGCCACTGTATACTTAGCCATTCTGACGTCCGCGGACCATCAGCCCCCTCCGCGGCACCATCGTCCCCCTGCTTGGCAATCGGCATCCAGCATAGAGGATACCGCATGGCTTTATGCACCTCAACGCACATATTTCCGTGCTCAAAATGCAATCACATGCACAAGACAATGAGCTACGAGTGGCATCTGTTAGTCGATCTTTCTACAGTTTGTTCGAGATGCATCCTTTCCGATCACTCCGTGGAACCAATAGGTAAATACCGTCCGGGAATCCGATAAGAGTTTCCCCTTTCGCAATATGAGTTGGGCATGATCATGGACTAAACGGTAAAGTCATAGCTGGTCGTTTGTAGCCAAGCCACGGAACTCCGATCCTGGTCGCAAACCCACATTCACCCTACACACCTCAGACCACACTTTCTGCATCGCCACTCCCAGTTTCGATTCGATTTTCCCAAAAGCTATTCTCGATTCTACCTTCGGAATTCGGTATTCATCCACTGTCTTCCAATCAGTGCACACCTACTGACAGGTGTCGCATATGCAGGAAGCCGCCAATCACAGCCCTTTCTGGCTACCGTGTACGAGTACACTAGCCAATCCCGTCTCAAACGTCACAACCTCGACTCCTCTGCCAATATTCTCCGTCAAGCACCTAAGCACGCCATAGACGGTGCATGTGCATGTTGTTTACCCAAGTTCCGCTTACAACTGCCATACCGCATTCGGTCTCTTGCGTCCACGCCCACAACACCTAGCCGCGGGATCCAAGGGTTGCCCTGGTGTCAGTATGCAAGGTGTCCGTAACCGAAGAACTGGACTGATTGGTTCTGTAGATAATTACGACTGCCGCTCTTTGCCTCACGTGAATCTTCGTATCGAGGCGGTCTGGACCAGTATCGAAGTGCCTGTCTCGGAAGTTGCAAGGCGATCATAGCTGTACCTCCCCAACTAATTGCCTGTTGGGACTTCTCGCATACCCAAGGCTTCCGTTCCGCTGCCCGGAACTCCGAAATGACAAACAATGCCATGTCTGGAGATTCCGGCCAATCCGGACCGGTACAATCTCCGCAAGATCCCGCTGGCGGGACGGATGCAGGTACCGCGCCTGCCACCACTACAGAGGCCACACCCCAGCATTCAGTACGGCGGTACCTGGAACTTAAACCTCTGGAAAAACTCGATCTGCCCTACCATAATTTATACGAAAATGCCCCTTCAGATCATCGAGTTACTTTGGCGCAGTTTTTGAACAATCTCTTCACTGAGGTTGAGCAAGTTGATTTCGACAAAGATGTCAAAGAATGTGGAACATGGACTCCCGAGGGTGGGAACATCATGATGCCTCCATTGGATGCCGCCGAGAACAGCGGGGCGATTCCAGTTCCAGTCTCAGTCAAGAAACGTATCAAAACTGTTTACCAAGGGCGCTGGCTGGCCAGAACATCTTTCCACAGCGACGAACATGTCGCCTTTTCCGAGCTGGGGCATCTGCTGGCACAAGACCACAGTCGCAATGAAGTCGTTTATACGCCCAGTGTACTCGATTCTGTTGAACTTTTAACTTGGGAGCGTGAAGATTTACTCAAGGCCTTGGGCGATTCAAAGTACAGACATGAAATTCATAATATGCAAATGTCAAGTAAGTCGAATCCCTCACCAAGGCTCATAGGTCATACTGGATTTGCTTTTTTCTGCCTGCACATGTTTCCGCAAGGGTTTCGCTCACGCGATGCAGTCTTCCAGATGTTCCATATGATGCCAAAGGTCGCTGGTCGCGAATTCCTTCAAGACCGCGTATTCCATGTGCTAGTCGTCACTACACAAACCAAACATGCAGAGAGCCCTGGCGAGCTAGCTCGCACCTTTACCGTCCAGCTTCCCGTTGACTTTGAGTCCTTTGGTAATGGCATAATGGCGCAAAGAAGCCATGTCAAGAAAATAGGGTCATCTCGGACGTATCAGGTTCCACAAGGACAAGAGAGTTGTAGTTTTAAACCCGACGTGCAACGATCACGTCAAGGAAGGAAGCTGACAGAGGGCAAGTATGTGGCGTTCGAGCGGTTGACGGGGGCACCAAAGAAGCCGCCGTCTGACACGGGCAATACCGGCCATCATCGTTGGGACATGGTATGTTTCATGCACAAACTCTTTGCAAACATGGCACTGATTTGACCCAGATGACTGTGGGTGCAGCTGGTGGTGTGACGCGCATAGCGCCAAAAAGTGTTCAGGAGAAGGAGACAATGGTGGAAATTGCAAAGGATGTAGAGTATGTCTTTACATACATTGCTGAGCAGAGGCGCAAGAAGAGTGGTTGAGATGTGTTGGCTGTGTGGGTCATGTGGTTTCTTCAGCGATTATGCAAATACAGCAAACATTGATTTACAGCCAGGGGAAACCACTGGATAATGCGCTTGGAGGATGTTGTTTGCAGCTTAATCATCCTGTCGCGGAAACGCAGTTCTGCGTCGCCATCAGTTCGGCATAGCAATCGTGGTGCCAAAAGCGGAAAGGTTACGAACCACAGCATCCCGGAACCCAGTGGCTGTGGCGTCGCGCACGTTTAGACTTTATTAGTCCTCGGCTTTGCGGCTCAGGCGTACGAGGCTCAGCTCTGGGGGACCTGACCTGTCACTTTCTTGTATCTACTTGTTCAACAATACCATCTAATCGTTCTTGAGTGCCTCTGTGATTCATTGTCAGCGCCTACCGTGCGCCTGGTGTGCACTAGATTTGTCGCAAGTCCAACATTCCCAAACACCTCAGCTGTCGTCCGAGCGCGCGCGACTCCGGTGAAAACAGTACACTGCCGACTGCAATCCTCCAACCCATCATATCAGGGCCGGCACCCAAAGAGGAGGAAAGGTTGCGATGCAGAACTACGGACAAACACCAGGCTATCAGCAGCCAGGAAGCGCGGCGGGCTTCGCGGGGCAGCAGGGCGGGCCTACACCGGCTCCGCCGCCACCACAACCGGGCTATGGAGGTATGCGTGTGCAGGTAGAAGCGGCGAAGCGCTTTCTAGAGAGCTAACATACTTGCTCAGTCCCTCAGGGATATCAGTCTATTCCTCCTCAGGCGCAGAGTCAATGGACTATAGCTACGCCTACGCAAACTCAAGTCCCGGGTGCCTGGAACCAATCGCAACAGCAAATCATGGCTGGATATAATCCAGGCACATACGGGGCCATGCCAGCTGCACAGCAACAGCAACAGCAATATGTTCAGCAGCAGCAACAAGGCCAGCCTCCCCCTTCTCCGCCAAAACCCCAGGGCTTCGCGGCAGCAGTCCAGCGACAAGAACAACTTCAAAAGCAACAGCAGCCGCAGCAGGCTTGGCCTCAACAGCCACAGCAAACCACCGGGTTCATACCTCAAGCTCAACAGGGAGGATATCCTATTCAAGGCAATCCACAGCAAGCGTACCAGCAAGCAGCTCCCCCACCGCCTTCAGCTGTGCAGGGCGCTGCATACTATCCCCCACCACAAGGCGGAAGACCAAGTTCAACTAACAGCATTACCCAAGCAGTAGCAAACTCTAATGCTCAACCTACTGGTTCCCCACAAGTCCCAGCAACCGCCAGCCCAGTTAGGCAGCAGTCGACGTACATACCACCCGCTCTAAATGGACAAGGTGGACAACAGTACACGCCCTCGAATACTAATTCTGCACAACGTGTGTATGCTTCTACTCCTCCACCAAATGCTCCAGGGTGGCAGCAAGTTCAGCCGACCCAAAGCGCACAGCCCGTGTACCAATCGCAGCAACCACCACCTCTTCCGGTACGCTTCAGCCAGCAGGCAGGGCAGATTCAGCAACAACAGCAGTACTATCAATATGGACAACAAGCATTTGCTCAATACCCACCACAGACACCCACACCTCCACAACAGACATCATCTCCATTCCAAGCACAGCAGCACAACTACCAACAGCAACCACAAGGCCAATCCGTTTCTCCAGTCCAACTTCAGCAACAGCCGTTTGCGCAGCCACAGCAGCCACCCACCCAATATTATCAACAGCCACAACCGTCCTATGGACAGAATCCTTACGCTCAGCAAGTAGCAACGCAGCAAGTTCAAGCTCAAGCTCAAAATCAGTGGCAGCCACCACCGCCGCCCGCTCCAGTGCCCAATCCCCAAACTCTACCCCCATCCTATGCAAACCAACAGGCAGCACAGCAACCACAAACTCAAACAAGTGGCCAGGAACAAGCCCCACTCAATCGCACTAACACTGCCGTGACAAACTTGTCCGAGTCCAATCCAAGTCAACCAGTATCACCAGTATCCAATCGCCCAAGTCTGAGTTTTGCCTCTGGGCAGCGTCCTAGCTATGAACGTGTCGACTCTATAGGCTCAGTTGCTTTTGCCAATTACCAAGCGCAGCGTGCGAATGATAAACCCCTCCCTCAGACGCAGCCAACTCCGCCTCCACCTCGCGACGACAAGTCCACGTTCAGTGCACTGGCTGCTGGTGGTCCTTCAGATTGGGAACATTTGGGTGGCGGCGATGAGATTGATGACGAAGAACTCTTTGCTGCCAAACCAAAACAGCAAGAGAACAAGGCCACCCAATCGAGTAGCGTCGAATTGCCAGCTCACGTCCCCTCACCTCCTTCGACTCACGGCTTCCCGAGCCCTGCAGTACATCCGGCTAACCTGGATTCAAATGACTCGGGCGAAACCTACATGCCTACACCACCTTCTAGCACGGCAAATCTCAGCGAGCAGCGTCCGCCATATCCAGCACACGGGGGTTTCGTCGTGAATGATGCAATTGTAGCGCCTTTGAGAACAGCTCCTAAGCCTGCAGACAACACACAACGACTACGAGATAACCGTGATCCATCGTCACCATCGAGCCAGCGTACCCCTGTTCAAGGCGAATTCATGCGGCAACCGCAACCAGCTCAAAAGACGCTTGATGTTGATGCGAAAGATCTGGCATCAGAGTCGTTGCCTGGAAGTGCGCAGGTGGATAGTCTCACTGCAGAAATAAAGGCAAAAGACGAGCTCATTGACCAGCTACGAGCAGACTTGCAACGAGAGACTGACACTCGCAATGCTGAGATTGGGCTCTTCACGGCCGAGCGGCTGAAGCTTGAATCAGAATCAGAGGCTGCAAGAAACCATGCAGCCAACGAGATGAGTGTTTTGCAAGCACAAATCGACAATATGAGGCTTACTGCCGATCAAGCTAACGCCAATTCCGATGCGGTGGCCAGAGAAAAGGGTCTCACTATTGACAGACTAAAGGAAGAAATGGAGGGAAAGGACAGTAACCTCGAAGAACGCGACAACACCATTGCTGAGCTGAGACACCAACTCGAGGTCGAAAGGACGAAAGAACTGCCGAAGCCAACCGCGGCAGACCTCATTCCAGATCTTGACCCATGGTATGTTAGCTCGCTAGAAAAGTACATTGCCATGCTTCGCAGCGAGGCAATGGAGCCGCAGCTTGAAGAAAAGATGAAGATTTTCAAAGCATTCATGAAAGCCGAGTCTGCCGCCAGGGGGATCGACTTTTTCGATACTCCACCCAAGGTGCCGGCAAAAGAGCCTGTGCAAGGCAGTAACTCTGACATCTCTGATGCGAGACCAAACCTGAGGGTTCAAGTACCGCAGGAAATAGTGGACGAGGATGACCATGACTATAGCCCAGGTGGAAGGCCCATTCTCATGCGACAACCAACAATGCCTTCCTTGGAGAACATTCAGCCGCGGGCTCCAACAGCACCTTCTGTGCAGTCCACCACCATCCTGACACCGACAAGCTCAGTCGATGATGATGCGAACAAAACACCGATCCAATCTCTGCCTGAAGGGCAGCCACAGTCGCAGTACAAAGCTTACATACCACCCTCCACAAAACCCGAAGAACCGGCTCCTTTGAGCCATAGGTTTTCAATGAATTTTTCAGGTACTCCAACCGGAGCCAGGGGCCCTGATGAAATCTTCTTTGGAACAGGTCAGCCAAGGACACAGAGATATGAAGATGATGCCGACGAACCCATCCCCAGACCTTTGAGTCTGCACCCACACCGCCCGACTTCAATGATTCTCCCATCCAAAGACGATGGGAACAAAATTTTGGCTGCAATCTTACCGCGACATCTCGAAGGCCCGACTAGCCGTCAACTCCAGGAGCTCAAATACAAGTTGAAGAATGCAGAAATTGAGTTGGTTGGTGCGAAGAAACTCGAGCAAATATGGGAAGAGTCGGCATCTCTTACTCGCTGGAAAAACGACGACGCTCGTCGAAAGCGCCAAGACGAGAATGAAGAGCGCAACGACGAGCTATTCAATGGTAATGAAATCTCATACGCAGAGATGAAGCAGATGGAGGAAGACTTTAAGAGCAAGGAAGCTGCGCTCAAAACGAAAAAGGTCGAGGAAGAATACAAGAGTTACGTAGAAGCTGTGTTCGACCCAGTCTACAACGGTCTTGAGGCGGAGATGCACTCACTCATGGACGTGTATGTCGAAGCCGAACATCTGCTCCAAACGTCGGTCTCTGGAATCAAGAGTCTAGAGGGCGGCGACCCACCCAGCACTGAGGACTGTCTCGAGCTCCTGGACGCTATATACAAGCAAGTGGAAAAGAGGCACGAGGGCGTCGTACACGTTGTTGCAGAGCGCGACCGCTGCTACAAGAAGACTGAGATCCAGCCCCTGTACGCCACCGGCAAGATTGCCCAAGTCCGAGACACGGAGAAGCATTTCGAATCTGCAGAAAAGCAAGCTGCGCTCAAAGCCAAGCGCGAGAAAGCAAGACGCATTGGCCAGCTCGTCAGCTTTGCAGAAGACGTCGTTGTCAATGCCCTCAGCACAGAGCAGAAGGAAATGGACCAGATTGTTGCTGCCATCAAGAGCTTGGATGATGGTACAGGTGATGCAGACCTTCTTGCCCGCGCCCACTCGACACTCGATGCACTCAAGCGGTCGTCCAAGGCTTTGCTGACGCTATTCAACGACCTCGAAGTCGAGCTCAATAGCGCAGTCATGGACGCGGACATTGCAGAGGCCCAAAGCCAGAATGCAGATGCAAAGCGTGTGCAGGAGTTGCAGGCGGAGAAGAAGCAGGGTGAGAAGAAGTTGGTCGAGGAATACATACGGAGAGTGCGTGTGCTGGAAAGCGACCAGACTGAGCTCAAGGAGTTGGTGGAGAGGAAGATGTCCAAGGGACATGGAAATGCGGATCAAAAGTAAACTACCTTTTTTTTCTTTCTTTCTTGAACGGAAATGGGTCATGTTGGCGCAGCTTGACGATTTATCTGGCAGTTGTTCAGTCCAAATACGAATCTTGACATTCGTTACAATCCTAATTTCTAGTTGTTGATATTTTCTCTCTCTCTCTCTCTCTCTCTCTCTCTTAATTCTCACAAACATCTTCATTCCCCAGCATGCCCCTCCAAATGCGTCCTCCGATCTATATCCAGCCTCTTCTGGAAATACTCGCCAACGCCAAACTCGGCATACGCGACACCGTCGCTGCGTAAATGCCGCACAACACTGACGCTCGCATCTTCATTGGGGCTAAAGAAAAACGGAATGCTATAGCGCTCCTCGCCACCCATATTCCGCACACGATGCACAGTGCTCTGCCAGGTGCCGCCCGTGACTAGTTTGAGGAAATCGGCAATGTTGACGACAAACGTGTGCGGCTCCGGCAGCACGGGAATCCACTCGCCGTTGCCGTTGAGCACTTCGAGCGCGGGATACGCCGTGGGCGATTGGCACACGAGCGTGAACCAGCAAAAGTCCGTGTGGGCGCCTATCCCGACGTCGGACTCGCACTGCTGCGGGGGATAATGCACTGCGCGCACGTTGGTCATGGGGTGTGTGGTGATGGCGTCGAAGGCGTCTTCGGGGAGGTCGAGGGCGAGGGCAAATACACGCAGCATGCGCTTGCTGAAGGCGAACATGGCGCGGTAGTAGCGGTAGAGGGCTGGGCGCCAGAAGAGGGCCGAGGGATGTGTAGGCCATTGGTTGCGGGGTGTGTGGGTGGGCGGGTTGGGCGTCGAGGTTAGCAGGGAGAGTTGCTCTGGGTCGGTGAAGTCTTCGCCCATGAGGAAGCCTTCTTTTACATCTAGCAGCCATATATCAGATGACAAAACGAGATATATATGTGTACTTGGAGCTAAGTAGAGAAAATCTCACCACCCCTCGTGCTTGGATCGAGTTTGCCCTCCAAAAACGCCTCGTACCCTCTAAACTTGTCCGTTTTCTGGTTATGCGTCTCCATCTTGACGTGGGTGGGGAGTGCAAAGTAGCGCTTCAATGCGTCCATTGTATCTTGCAGCATCTCGTCGTCGACTCCATGGTTTACAGCGTAGAAGAAGCCAATGTCGCGACACGCAGCGCCGACTTGGGCCGCCAGCTCTTTTCTATCAGCGAGACTGTCCGAGTATATGCGCTGGAAATCTATCTTGGGGAGCGCGGTAAATGTGGGTTTTGCCGCTGTGCCTTTGAGGACGCGGCGGCGACCAGGGACTCCGCCGTCGTGGTAATGGACCCATGTTTCGGCTTCCGTGGTAGCGGTAGTTGTGGTCGCCATGTTATTTTTCTTGCTAGTAACGGGAGTGCAGCGAGCTGCCTATGGAGAAACGTTCAGAGTATATGGCATGCGCGACGTGCCGCAGCCTTGCCCAGGTGTAGGCATAACCACCCACTACCATGACGACGGCCAGCCAGCCAGCCACGAAACATGCTACCATCATACATGCGTATGCATGAACCCGCGCACTCCAATAGCAGGCGACCACGTCTGGAGTGAAGCAAGGCCAGAAAGGAATATTTGTGGCGAAAGCAAACCACACACACGGTGGTGGCGGAGGAGGAGGAGGAGGGGACGTCATGCACATGTTGCGCACCAACTACCCCGTCCCCGTCTCTCGGAGAAGAGCGAATGGTGCACATGTGCGCGGGCCAGGCTTCCGTTGGTACATGCATAGCCGTACGTATGCATGTACATGTATGTGTAGATGCACGCGCGGAGCAAGCGTCTAGACGCGTACAAGGCCGCCGGGGAAGCGCTGCACGATCAGACCGGGTCGGGGTGGAGCGCCATGCGGCATGGGCGTGGGCAGGTAGATAGCTTCAGTTGTCTCTGTACATGTAGGCAAGGTGTTTGGGCCCTTTACATACCCAAGTACGCTAGCCACATCGAGGCCGATAGACGGGCTGAGTCGCCATATATATCCACTGCACAGGAATACATGATGAGATGGCTGGATGCGAGTAAGGGCGGGCGAGTGTGTTGACGCCAGGAGAAGAAGAAAAAGAAACCGAGACCCATAATCGACATATCCGCCCAAAAGCAGCGCAAGGAAAAAGAAGAAGAAATCTGTGCTCGACTATCGATCCTTCGGCATGGTTGTTGTTGCTATTATTACTACTACTGCTATCATCGTCTGAGACATGTCTTGCTATTTTTGAACAGCCTACATAGTTGCAGAATAAGCGTTTACGCGTCTCTTTGCTCGCTTTTTCAATGCATCTTGTTGTACTTGACAAGCACACTACTGCACACATGTACGTGCAGCACGCGCGGCTGATGACCAGAGGGCACGAATAGCCGACTGGATTGTGGAATCTGCTATATCTAACCATACATAGAACAGATAATATCTGAGATATATCCCATTACCCTACCCGGTAGCCCTCGACAGTCACGTGTACACAGATGTAGCTAGGTGCCAACACCAACCACGAATTACAAATCCACGCAAAAACAAGATAAGTAAAGTGAAACACACAAAAGAAAATGAAAAGAAGACGAAAAGCTGCAAAGGGACGCTGTACATGGCACAATCCATGCAGCTACTACTACACACACACACACACACCCACACTTTCTCTCACATATACAAATACATACACATACACATACACAATCACATGCATGCTCTCAGAAAGCAAGAAAAAAGCCAAAAAAAAGGGTCAAAGCAAAGCGATCAATACACCCATACCCACACATCTAGATCCCCACCCACTAGTCCTCCTCTCCACCCAGCAACGCAAAAAAAAAAGAGCGAATGTCAATTGTACACACACACACACACACACACACATAACCTTTATGCACATGGGTAATTAAAACATGCCAACACCGCCACCACCACCACCACCAGCCAGCACCATCACGGGCAGTACCACCACCTGCCAGCGCACAGACACTGCCATGGCGGGCGTACCTACAGGCACGGGCAGTAAGTAGCAGTAGCAGTAGTAAGTAGCGCACGGACATGTGTACCTGTGTGTAAGTAAGTGCGTAAAGCGGGGACAGTGGGGGAAACACATGTAAAAAGGGTAAAATGGCTGAATGCGGAAGGAGAAACGGAAGGGCTAATGTAAATGGAAGATTGGAAAGGGGGAAGAGGAAGGGGAAGGGGGATGTGTATTGATGCATGCATGCATGGACGGATGGATGCATGTAATGGATGCATATAGATTTTGGGTATGTACTTGTACTTGTACTTGTACTTGGAATTGAATATTCATGTCGATTTACTTACTACATGTATACATGGAAAATGTATAAGTAAGTAGTCGTTTTATTTAGATACTCTGCCATTTACGTAGCTAAGTACGTACATGGCTATACAAACATGTCTAATATCACGTGTCCCTTACCCACACTCGCTCACTCATATGCCTACATTACAACACCCACCACCACACCACCACAATAGCGAGACCCCCCCCCCCCCCCAAAAAAAACGAAAAGCGAGCAGGTAAGAGCGGAAAGCGGAAAGCGGAAAGCGGCTTTCCCGTCCCTTTCCCTTCCCTTCCCCCTTCCCCCCCTTCCCCCCTTCCCCCATTGACCACCTCTCCGCTACAGTATGTATCTCCGCCCGTAAGTATGTCTCCGCTTGCTCTATCCGCCGTTTGCACTGCCACGCTCGCGTGTAGCATGTCTCCTGATTTCTGATTTCCCGATTTCTGATTTCTGATTATCGGTAAGTATCGCTACGACCAATGACCATGACCATGACGACGACCACAACGACCAATGCCCATGCCCATGCCCATGCCCATGCCAATGTCAATGCCAATTGTGGATATGCCCATGTCCGCGCGTCATCCATGTACATAACAGTAGATAGTTGAGCAGTGGGCAATCAGCATCAGCAGTGGCATCAGCATTAGCATCAGCATCAGCATCAGCATCAGCATTAATATTTCGCACGCTGAGTTCTAGCCCTAGCCCTAGTACTTAGTACCTAACCCTACCTAACTAAGTAACCCTACCTAACTAACTAAGTAACCCCAAGTAATGCTACGTAAGTACGTACTTTATGCTACTATATCCATGTACTATATCCATATACATATACACACGCACGTGCAAAAAAAAATTATGCACACAAGAAGTATGCAATCGATAATCCCCCCCCTTCGTAAGCACACATGCAGCATGCAGCATGCAGCATGTGGGATGTAGGATGTGTCTCCACCGTACATATATAGTACATTGGCGATTTTTTAAACCCTCACCATGACTACTCGACCGGCCGATGCCCAGCGTGTTGCCTCACACGGACGCGGAGGCGCTGGTAAGTCGCGCGCACATCTTTGCTGACTCTTGAGCCCACGTCGCAGCGTGTCAGCACCCTTACTGACTCTTCGCAGGCAACATTGCCAAAGACGACCCAGCAAACTACACCAAACCCGAAGACCTCGTCACGCCCACGCTCAAGTCAGACACGTACACGACGGGTCGTGGAGGAACAGGCAACATGGCACGCAACGACCCCGAGCATCCTGAGATTGCGCGAGCAGCCCAGGACGTCGAGGGCGCCCCCAAGACAGAGCCCCAGGGCCCCAAGCACTATGGTCGAGGCGGCGCTGCCAACGTCATCGATGATGAAGCTACCACTACTCAGCACAAGACCGACGACCACAATAACAACAATAACAACAACAACGCTGCTGCTGCAAAGGGCTTAATCGGCAAGGGCAAGGACCTGCTCAACAAGCTGGGCAAGAAGTAAAAATCCAACCTTGGTCTCACTCAGCATCCCCCCCCCTATAGTAGCGACGTGGACCATCAGCTTTCTGGCGTTTACCATGGTTTCCCCCCCCCTCCCCTTTCCCCCCTTTTTTGCATTTCATAACCAAAGATATACATACAACTATACCCGGGGAGAAACTTGGACTTCTTCTCTTTCTAAATCAATCAATCAATTAAATCAACTTTATGTAAGTAGTTACAATAGACGAGTAAAAACAATCATGCTTTGCACTTGTATACGTGTGTGTGAATATCTGTGTATCTATTACCCCCCGAGCGATCTGCATTAAATAAATAAATAGAAAATTCCCGCCTCCTTGTATTACTACGTACATGCAAATCTATGTTTGTGTTGTATGTGGGACGCGACATCTAAAAGGGTAACATGATGTTTGTTCGCATATTGCACCCCCCCCTCCCCCCCCCCCCCACATGTGCTGATATGCTGATATGCTGATATGCTGATACTCAGCGCACCTTGGATGCCAAAAAACTCTATCGTGTTGAGATGCAAAAAGGGGATCCGAAGGCTGGACAGACTCTGGAGTAAAGGAAAAGAAGGTTGAACAAAGACGCAAGCGACCAGGTCCTTGCAGTCACGCAACGTCGGCAATATATTATCAATGCGCTTGGCTCCTTTGCAAGCAGAGCGGTAGGCCAGGCGCAGACTCAAAGGGTCAAGTAAACGGTACTGGCTCCGTTTGGTAGCACGCGAATCAATCGTCTTTTTTTCTCGACACCCGTCGCTAAGTAGCAGCAGCAGCAGCCCGTCGTCTACCAGCGGCTGGGCACAACCAGCGGTACTCGAAATGGCTCCAAGTGGGCAGGGCGGCTGCAGTCTGACCTGTGAAATTCTTCATGTTGTGCGCGTGCGCGACTCTTGTTTGGGGTTTCTCTGACTAAATTTTTACAGTAGGCTGCCTGGCGCACTGCGGGGTTCTTGGAGGCGGCAACCACGACTCTTTTTTTCTCTCTTCACGATCGATGGAGAGACATGGGCGGGATATTACCATGTGTCGGAGATGTCTTGAGGGTGTGCAGGTAATCTGGCAGGTATCCAGGTGTCGTCGCAAGAGCATGTCGTGTTGAGACTGAGCGGGTGACGAGGAAGGGCAGGCATGCATGCATGCAGACAGGCAGGCAGGCAGGCAGACAGGCGTGGTGATGTGCCATGGCGTGTCCCCTTCTCAGCGCCAAGAAACGACGGGCGGCGGCGGGGCTTGCCCTGCTTACTGGGGGAGTCCAACGTGATACGCCAGAGTTTCCCTTTTGCCTCCAACTAACTTCAACACCAAGATTTCAAGAGCCGCGGGGGCACGCGCGCGGGTGTGTGGGTGTGGGTGTGGGGACCACTTTCTCTCAACGGTTGTTCCGACACACCAAAAAAGACGTTGTTTCGTGTTTCGGAGCTGGGCATACTCCATGTTTCAACGGCCTTGTTTTTTTCTTTTCTGCTGCTTCTTGGTGCCGCAGGCCACCACGGCCCCCCGCATGTTTCAGACTAAAAGCAAAAAATGTTTGAGGTGATCACGTAGCCCTGAGGCCCAAACGTTTCTGTCTGGTGTGCATTGTCTTGTCTATGTTACTCAACAAAAAAAGACGATTAGTTACCGAGCCCCAGTGGAACGGCACGACCCAAGAAAAGCCCGAGTTTGACGAGGGCAAAGCCAATCAAACCCGGTTGCAGCGAAACGCGTGCGGTCTATCCCCAACGCCGTCTATCCATCTTCCCAGAGGTTGCCCAAGATGCCCTGTAATACCGATACGCCTTGATCCCCCAAAAGACCAGAAGGAAATTCCAAATTCCAGCCCCAAAAAGAAACCCATAAAAGTACAGTGGTATAATGAAAAACATCAAGTCGTGTGAAATGGACGGTAGTGTACATGGAGCAAAGTCCGTTGCGGTTGTGCAGCTGGTCGAGTCCGGCACCATCCGAGCTTTGACGACAGTCGTCGGGAGGTCGGAGCATGGCCATGGCGATGCGCCGTCGGTCGGTAAGTCGGATGAAAGCAGTACTCGAAATATGTGGGGACTGCAAACAATCTTAGTTACGGTTGGCGAAAGGACCCAGAAGACAGCGACATACTTGAGATTGGCGTTGTGTGTGTGTGTGTGTCCAATTAGCCTCCGTCACGGGGCTGGGGGCCGTCGCCGGCCATGGAGACGAGCTTGGAGAGAGATAGTCGTGATGTAGCGGCGCTTGGGTTGGGAGCACCTCCGTCTCGGGGCTGGGGGTCCACGTAGGAGAGGGACATGTCGAGTGCAAGTCTCATGGCGGTAGTTGGAGTAATGGATTGATTGCTCAATGGATCAGATCAGCCTGGAGACGGTGGCCGTAAGTCGACCCATCCATGACCCTCTCGTGCCTTCTCCTTGCTGACATAGCCGCTTGTAGGAAAACCAATTCCTCATTCGGAAAAATGAATGAATGGATGGCGGCGCCCACGCACCAATCACCACGGCCCGCCGCCCGCCATGCCCGCCCGCGCTCGCAGTCTCGCGTCTCAGCAGGCGATTTGGGCCGGTTGCCTCCCACGGCCTGGCTGCGCGCGAATTTGTGCAGATTGCAGGCAGTCGGCCTCGCTCGCCCTGCCTGGGATGCGCAGGTGGCGGCGGCGACGACGACGGCGGCGACATGGACATGGGACGTCGGGGCGCAGCGTCTGGGCACCCAATGGGGAAAGTGCTGCTTGCTGAGGAGGGCCGGGCTGTGTCTGGTCCTCTGGTCGTCTGCGAAACAACAACCCACTCGACAACGCCCCAACGCCGCCAAACCCCGTCCTGCGCTGCTGCTGCTGCTGCTGCTGCTGCTTCCCTCGTCGTCGTGGCGGCGCGCACCGCTACTTATTATCCACGGGGCCAAATCCCGCAGAGCGCCTCGAGTCTGCCGTGCAGACTGCGCGCCGTGGCTCAGCGAGTGCGGCTGTGCTGGCCACGGGCCCCGCCACTCGCAGCCAGCAGCCCGGCCTAGGCAACGAACCTTGGTTCGCCCACACCGGCTCCCACTCCACCAGACTGCCCGGTCGACTAAACCAGTCACCCTCGGTGTGACGGCCTTGCTAGCCCTCGACAAGCACCCTACCAGCCGGTGCAGCCTGGCCGTCGCCTTGTTCGTCAGGCTGGCCGCGGGCCAATGAGGGCCCGTTGTCCTTCGCCCAGGGGCGCAGTCTCTGGTCCCTTTCGCCAGAAGCATTGAATCATCGGGGCGGACAACCTCTGCTTCCTCTGCGTCACAGCCTGGAAGAAGGCAGTCATTGCCTGTTCTTGGAGGAGGAATAGCTGAGGCCTTGTAGCAGGCCTCAGGACTTGAGACATTTATATACCCGTAGCATGTCGCTCTATAGACTTGGATATCACACAATACAACCATAGACTACAATCATACAAGCACACTTTACGCTCTTCCACATCTTTTACCCAAGACGCCGCTGCCATCGGACATCTTGGGCTTGGACATGGCGAACAGCATGGTGGTGGTGGTTATGTGTGGCTGTGTGTGGTGCGATGCAGCGCAGAGATGGAATGATATAGTGTGCGGGTGTATGGCAATGGTGATGGGTGTATGGGCAGGTATTATATGTGAGGACAATGGGCGGCGCGTGTTTATGAACAGACAAGGACGAGACTATGTCTGAGACTTTTAGATTGATCAAAGGCGGCGTGGGAAGGTAGCGGTGCAACAGGAGTGTCAGTAGTTGTGACAATGGCCCGATACTTGGGACATATATATTTAACTTCTGAAGTCATGGTTGTCGAGCATCGCCATGGACTGACGTCTATACCTTGGCCGTGTCGTCTATGATCCACGGGGCAACGGACGGGCCCCAGGGCAGCCAGTAGGTACGTGGCCCTTTCGGACGGAGTGAAGCAATTGCACATTGCTTCTCTGGGATGACTCTTGGACCGTCGAGGGAAAGGGGATGCATCAGGACACAGCTGTCGGGCCCGCTTTTTTGGCGTGAAACAGCCAATCGCCAAAGTGCCTCGTCGACCCGGTGTCTCAAAGGGTCGTCGACAAGACGGGCATCTGTGCTCGATAACATAAGCCGTCGCGCGTGTGTGAGGAGGGCCCTGGCCGCTGACGAGGCTGAAGCTACGTGTTGCTTCACTCTGCCCATTGGCTGCCGGCCCCTGCCACCCACGGGCTATTGTTGTGACCGTGGCCGTGACCTGTTTCTAGATGCCTTCTGTGGCCCTCTGCGTGCACAGCCATGGATGCCGTCATCGTGCCTGCCTGCCTGTGTGTGTGTGTGTGTGTGCGCGCGCGCGAAGGAGGCGCGTCGTCGCGTCCCTTCCCTTTCCTTCCCTTCCCTTCCAAGGCGCCCCCACCCACGCCCACGCCCACGCCCGGCCCTTTGCGCGCGTGCACATTCATCCACATCCACACACTCGCACTCACGCTCATTCCCTCACACACGGGTGGGCGGCGAACCAGGCGGCCGAGACCAGCTGCTATGCGCTGGCACACGCGCCTGGGCCCTGCCTCCCCTCCTCCTTTGCCTCTGCCTGTGCCCAGCCCTATGCCTATGCCTATGCCTATGCCTGTGCCTGTGCCTGCGCCTGTGCCTGTGCCGGCCTCCTGCCTCGTGCCTGCCTGTGCCTGCCTGTGCCTGCTTGTGCCTGCCCGCCAGCCCCCGGGTCACGTTCTGGGCCAGTCACGCCGCCAAGCCACGCTAAGCCGTGTCGGCGTCCGCATCCACATCCGTCGGCTCGCGTGGTCTGGCACGCCATGGCATATGCAGGTACACACGCACACACGCACACACACACACACACCCACAACACCCACAGAACATCAACACCGTCGCCGTGCAAGGTCCAGGCTGCGAAAAAGCCCATGGCACATGGCCCGTAGCAGTTGGGTGCATGGTTGCATGGTTGCATGGTGCTGTGCAGCGCAGTGCAAAGCCGCCATGCCATGTGCTGCTGCTGCTCGCGGAACCCTCTTGAAACCTTCCGCCGACCTTCCAGCCAGGGTTTCATCCCCTTTGGCCCATGGCTATCCTCGCCGCCGCCATTGCGCGTGCGAGTAAACCCGCAAAGTTTGCGCGGCCTTTGTGGTTGCGCGCGAGAGAGCAGCGCCACCCTCGCCCCAGCCCAGCCAGCCGCATGTGGGCACCCACGGCCGGACCAGTCCTGTCGTTCGCCCTAGCTGTCCTCCTCACACATAGTTGCTATTGCTATTACTCCCCCCCCTGCGCCTCGTGCCTGTGCCTGTGCCTGTGCCTGTCCGCCTGCCCTGCGCTGCCATTACGCTATCCTTCCTGCTCACCTCACCCCCCATCTCTCTTCGGCCTGCCCGTCGTCCACTCTTCCACTCGTCCAAGTCGGATACTGAGACACCCTCCAGAGACACTGTAACACGTCTCTCTGGGCACCCAGGGGCGCCGTAAGCAATAGCCTTTCGGATGCCGCTCGCCTCATACTATAGCACCATGAGCCTAACACGCGAGCCTGCCCTGCCTGTTTCTATTTATTCGCCAGGGCACGGGGCTGATTGGCCGCGACAGGTGCACGCCGTGGCGGCAAACCAGTGCCTCGCGTGTGAGGCCTAAACATGCACCGCACACCGTCCTTCCATGGCCCTTCTCTCTTTTCCACACGCCATCAGGGGCGCGGCCACTGCCACTGCGCCTAGAGCACCGCATCCACGTGGCGTCGCTATCATGCCTTGCCTGCCCTCTCCCACTCCTGCTCCCGCCCTTTCTTTGCCATTGCCATGGCCCCGTCTGCCCGCCTGCATAAGCATAACACCCCCACCCCGAGGCGCATCCTACACACCGAGTGCGAGCTTCTCGGGTGCGACGCACATGCATCGCACCCTCGCCCGTTTATTTGATTTTTTGCAGAGCATCGCGACCAATCCGTGCCAAGCCGCCCTCTGGTGGATCGTCATGCTGCTGCTGCTGCTACCACTACCACACTCGTCATGAGCTGAAATGCCAATGTTGCACAAGCTGTTGCTTCTTCGGCCCTCGCGTCATGATGCATGCCTGGCATCATCGTGTCTTATTCATACATGCACATGCAGTGAATGCATTCCACCCCCGGTGGCGAAAAAAAAAAAAGTCGACAAGTACACCGGCACCGAGAACAAGGCCATCATCGTCTCGTCTGCCAGGAAACTCTGCCCATGTTGTCGTGCCTACATACGTAATAGTCGTCGTCGTAGTCGTCTGTATGTAGACGAAGAGGCTCTAGCTGCTGCGGGGCGATCAATCGGGTGCCATGTTAGTAGTAGATCTACCACCAGACCCTGCCGCCAGCCGCCAGCCGCCAGCCGTCAACGCCCACTGCTCCCACCTCACCTCCAACCTGCCCTCGCCCCGCGACAGCTGTGCCATCCGAGGCCGCGCCCTGGCTATGGACACGACGCTCCTTGGACAACAGTAGACCTGCCAATCGTCCTCTGCACCCCAACACCATGGCCACAAAGTCAAACTTCAAGCGGGCAGTGCCCCAGACGCAGTCGTCCATGCTGGCCTCGCTGCGCACCACGCACATGGTCGACGACTCAAAGGCTGTCCTGCCTGCAGGTACGGGCTGCACGGCACACGGAATCCCCTCGTCTGACTCTTGTCTGCAGAGCTCATCAATGCCATTCTCGATTACCTGCCCGTCGCCGACATGTTCAACTTTGCGCGCACCTCGAGACGCATGCGCGAGATGGTCTACGATGACACGAGGTGGCAGCAACGCCTGCGGAGCATGGGCTGCTGGGACGAAGCCGAAGCGAAGCGCAGGTTCGACGAGACGATGCGCAAGAAGCTCGAGGCTCAGCGAGCAGAAGAGGCTCGCGCAGCTGGTGTGGCACTCAACCCCACCACCAGCGGCATCCCCGCTGCCGACGACCACATGGGCAAGACCAGCATGACGCTGTTTGACGCCGCCGTCGAGGAGGACATGTTGCGCAGTTCGCACGACCGCCAAGGCCACTCACGCTCGACGACGCTCGACAAGGGCTTCAACGACATGACGCTGTCGGCTCCGGGCGCCCCAGCCCCAACCGCCCACGCGGTCGATCCGCAGGCTGCTGTAAAGGTTTTGTCACAAGTGCGTTCAATCCGGGGCATGGCACGGCAAGAGTATGGCAAGGTCTATGGCGCACTGGCGCCCTTCTACTACGATATAGAGAGGTCAAGAAGCCATACAGACCCTATCCTCTTTCGGACGTACCGCGACCCGGAGCAGCAGGCCCAGATGCTGTCCCAGCTCAAGGTGTTTGCAAAGAGCGATTATGCCCAAGGCTGGCATCAGCGCGAGGAAAAGCTGGATACAATGACTGGCATCTTTGAGAATGCTGTGCTCCGCGAGTTCGAGCAGGGCTATGCGGACAAAGACTTTGACGGCCGCATGAAGAGGTTTGCAACCGTGCTGGTAACGCTGAATGGCGGCGCAGCCTGTGTCGACTCCTTCATCCACAATCACCCGTTGATGCTGGAAAAGGAGAGTCTCGGAGACCCGTCAGAGTGCCTGCAGAATGACGGCGTTACGCTGCGGCCCTCGCATATGTTTTTCAAGAACCTGGCCGTTGCCCTCAACAAAGAAGCAGAGGTTATTGAGCGAGTGTTTCCGCCGGCCATTGACGTTTTACAGACCTTTTTAGAGCGTGTTGCAGACGACGTCATTGGAGAGTACCTCACGACGCTTTTCGACGAAGCCCACGATATGAATATTGAAGCATACCTGAAGGCGGTTGCTGGCGTGTTCGACCAAGCGCTGCAGCTTGCCGTGTCCTTGCACCCCACCAAAGCGTCCAAACCAGACTTCCGAGACGAGACATTACGCATTATAATCCGCTGCTTTGAGCCACACGTCGATTTATACCTGCAGGAGGAGCTGGACTTTTTTAAGCGCCGGTCGGCTGCCGAGGTGGACCTTTGGGAGAAGCGGCTGCAAGAGGAAGAACAGACGACAGAAACACGGTACATGGCCAATGTCAACCGCAAAGCCGTCAAACAGGATTTTCTCTCGTCGTTCAAAAAGGTCGTCATGATGCCGGTCAATGTGCTGCCCACCATGGGCGGTTCGGGCACCAATAAGTCTGTGGAAGCTGCAATGGGGGCAAATGCAGGCAGCAGGCCAACGTCGAGGAGCGGTACTCCAGTTCCGGGTGACCGGAATTCGATGCCACCACGCGTGGAGGCGCCGACAACAGAGCTTGCTGCCAAAGCAGCCATTATGAACTCGCGGCTCGAGGGAATCCGATCGCTTTTCAGCATCGAGGTTGCTCTCAACCTGACCCACATGGCCAAGGCTGGCCTTGAACGAGCTGCACGGTTCGTGCGGCTCGGCGGCCAATCAGGCGAAGAGGCCAAAGAACAGTCGGAACAGATCTTCATCAATCTGGTCCAGATTCTCGGTAACCGTCACATGAAACTAGGCTTTGACAAGGCTGTGAGTCACTTGGCTGACTACAAGCCAAGAGAGGTGGCAGACCACAGCCAAGAAGGGGTTGCTCCACTCGTGGCCTTTCTGGAACTTGTCAATGTCGGAGACCTGATACAGCAAATGGTTGAAGTCTTCTACCTCCAAGAGCTGGTCGCGGCCAATCTGACGGACCGCGATGACTTTCTCAGTCTTGGGGCCAAGGAAAAGAAGCGATTCGAGGCCATGCTGGACGAACGCGTGGCCGCAGGCCTGAACAAGGGTATTGACGTGCTGATGGACGAGGTCGAGTACCTCTGTGGCACCACGCAGCACCCATCTGACTTTAACCCTCCGGTGGGAGCCAATGGGGTGGTGGAAATGGCCGATGTTGGGCCCAGCGAGACGGCCACCAAGATTGTAGAAGTGGTGTCGTCGCACACCAACATGCTTGTTGGTAGCACCGACAAGAACGTGCTGGACGTGTTCAACCAGGAAGTGGGAGTGCGCCTGTTCACTGCTCTATGCAAGCACTTGAAGCGCCAGCGAATCAGCGTCGACGGCGCCATCAAGCTCATCAGGTACGGCAGGCGGCGGTGGAGAAGACGTGGATATTGTTTGCTGACCAGAGCTGCAGCGACATGAATGCTTACAATGCGTATATTGTGTCTCTGCGCAACAAGCCGCTCATGCAGTACTTTGCTGCGCTGCGCGAGCTCTCGCAGATCTACCTGATTGATGCAAAGCAGGCCAAGGAAATCGCCACCATCATTGCAGATACAGATCGGTACCACGGCATCTTCCGCGCCGAGGAGGTGTATGAATTTGCCGAGAGGCGGGCAGACTGGTACCAGATCAAGAGCGCCGTGGAGAAGCAAATGTACGGCGTGGGCTGCTGGGTCATGTGAGGGGCACGTCAGGGCGAAAGCGAGGCTGTCTTGGGGGCGTGCCAGCTCGTTGGATACGTAGACACTGATAGATTACCGCTTTGGGACGAGCCCAGTGCAGGCGGGCGGGCGGGCGGCCGGTAGGGCACGTCAAGCAGCCGACGACAATGAATGACCATGACAATGCATGCTGTGTGTGGGCAGATGCTCTGGGGAACAGAGGCAGCGGCGGCAAGACGTGGCGTGCTGTTTCGCGCGCAGTGGGTGGTGCCGTGCAGGTGTCGTGGACGTGTTCCGGGGCTCATGGTTCCCCAGCCTCCCTCCATGGTCGTCGGGCCGTACCTGGAACTAGGCCGCGCCCGTGCATCTACGTCCTCACACCTCATCGCGCATGCTTTCAATTATCGCCGTCTGCCCAGTGCCTGTCTCCATACTCGGCACCCCTTGCGCCTGCGTCCACGCTGCATCTCCAGCTCTGCCTATCCCCTCCACCCTGCCCTCACCACCCTGTGCCACTGCTGTCTGCTTCCTGTGACTGGACCCCGCTACGACTTGTCGGCACGCCCGCGTGAGAGAGAGAGAGAGAGAGAGAGAGAGAGAGACACCCACAGAGAGCGAGAGAGCGAGAGACTGCAACGTGCGTGTGTGGCTGCTGCTGTCTCTCACCCGTCTCTGGCTAGCATTAGTCGGTTGTTGGGGGGCGCGAGAGAGAGAGAGAGCGCCGGGAGACGCTTCGACTTGACGCGACGCTTGGTTGTAGACGTCGTGACGCTTGTTGCGCTTGCTCCCACTGTCCAAACACCCTAGGCCCTGGATTCCTGCCCGCAGCCGCCGTCTTCAGTGCGACCTAGCAACTACTCACTCCCACTATAGCTTCGCCTCGGGCGCTCCGCCACACGCTGCACTCTACCCACGCTCGCTCCGAGCCACCATCGCGGCCATGTCGGGTAAGCATCCCGCTCGCAGTCTGCCCACGCGCGTGCAACCACGTACTAACCATGGCGCAACAGACCCGCTCCCCGCCCACGTCGAGGCCTCGTACTCGCGCATCATCGACGACATTCTGCGCGCCAGCGACATCAACACCATCTCGGCAAAGCGCATACGAAAGGGCCTGCAGGAGAGAGTCGGCCATGACTTGTCGCATCAAAAGGTTGGCCGCCCGCGACGTGCAACATGGCATTGCCACGCATAGACTGAGGTTTTCAAACAGGACCAAATCACCACGCTCATCATGCTGCGCTTCGACAAGTTCAACAGCGAGCAGAACGGCGAGGCCTCAGAACCCGTCCACTCGGTCGAGAACGGCACCAAGACGTCAAACGGCGACACTTCAGACATGTCCCACCACAAGCGATCGCCGCCCGACGACGACCAGTCGGTGCCCTCGGAGCTGGACGACCATGCGCCCCCCAAGAAAAAGACCAAAAAGCCCAAAGTCAAGGACGAGGACGACGATGCTGCCTTTGCGGCGAGGTTACAGGCAGAGGAAAATGCGCGCATGGGCAGGGCAACACGTGGAGGCAACACAAAGCGGAGAGCGCCAGCGCCCAAGAAGAAGGCCAAGAAGAAGAGTTCGAACCGCGTCGACGACGACAGCGACGTAGGCTCGGGCAGTGGGGGTGAGAAGAAGAGTCCCAGCCGAAAAGGCGGATTCCACGTACGACTTTACTATTACACTTACCATGACACGTGCAGTCTAACTCTCCCTAGAAACCAATGGCCCTCTCCCCCGCGCTCTCGCACCTCCTCGGCGAAACGCAGCTCTCGCGGCCGCAAACGGTGAAGAAGATATGGGAATACGTCAAAGCGCGCGATCTCCAGGATCCAAACGACAAGCGCCAGATTCGATGCGATGATGCCATGCGTGCCGTCTTCAAGCAAGACCGCGTTCACATGTTTACCATGAACAAGATTCTGAATCAGAATCTGTATGCTGTTGATGAGGTGGTGAATTAGTAGTTCAAATGGTGGGGGGGACTGCGTGCGTGGATCAGTGGGTAACATGTGTGGACATGGGACGTGGGTAAAGAAGCTTAAAAGAGGCAAAAAAAAAGGAAAGGCATATGCACATGTGTAGGCAGGCGTAGGCGTAGCCAAAGAAAGGGCGTACTTAGTGGGCGTAGGACAAGGCCGTTTAGTCATGGTGGGGGAGTTTTTTAGTTTTTTTTCTTTGAGTTAGTTGGCTGACTTGTTTATTTATATATCATATCTTTTCTTGGGGATAGAAGAGAGAGAGAGAAAAGATGGAACATGGAACATGGATGGAAGACGGAAGACAGAAGAGAGAGAGAGAGAGAGAGAGACAGAAGATGCAACATGCAACAGACAAGAGACCAGAGCAAACTAACTAAGCCAAGATTGATTGCTTGAGACATTACATTGTCCCTTTGAAAATAGCGACATGGCAATGGCAATGGCAACGGCGGCGGCGTGTGTGTGTGTGTGTGTGCCTTTTTTTTTAAGAAAAAAAATAACAGCGCCTGAATTGTTGAAGTCTTTTTTTTCTCTCTCTCTCTTTCTTTCTCTTTTTCTCTTTCTCTTTTTCTCTTTTTCTCCTCCTATTTCCTATTTCCTAGGTCGTGGCTCATCTTGTCTTTTCTTGTCCTTTTTTTTCTTCTTCGAAGTGTGTGTGTGTGTGTGGAGGGGGTTAAGGAGAAGAAGAAGAAGAAGAAGAAGAAGAAGGAGAAGAAGAAGTTTGTGGTCTTCTTTAGTGGGGGGAGGAAATGTCTTGCGGGGAAATGAGATGTCTAAGTGCAGGGGAGGGGGTGGTTAGAGAGAGAGAGAGAGAGAGAGAGAGAGGGGGAATAATAACACGGGTGTCAATAACAAGACAGAACAGACAGACTGACAGATGGTGATGGATATAAGGGGATGGTGATGAATGTAAAGGGGCAGATAGATAGATAGATAGATAGATAGATAGATAGATAGCGAGAGAGAGAGAGAGAGAGAGAGAGAATTAAAAAAACCCCCAAACAAAATATTCAAACGACACGCCGTATACCAACGGTATACAGATAGAAGAATACCAGAGTATACAGAGAGCACATCTAGGTGGAAAGAACTAAAAAAAAAAGAACAATTTTTTTCTTCATTTTAGGTATAGTATACTTAGTAGGGGGGTTTTTTTTGGGGGGGGGATATTCAGTGTTGGAGTTTGGTTACAGGCATAAGGTGTAGGCCATGGTCTAAAGGATAAAGGGTATGGACATGTACATGTACATGTGGGTGCGAAAAAATAAAGAGGAGGAGAAAGGGGGAAGGATATCGAAATGAGTCTAGTATATCCATCCTCCATATTCATTCCCGCCTTCTTCAATATATCATGTGTGTGTGTGTGTAGTTTTGACATGAGATATGGAGAAGATGGTGAAGATGGTGAAAGAGAACGACTACTTAACCCCCCCAAACCCCACCCTTTGAATCTATCTCCACATTCAAGTTCAAAGTTTCCAGATAACTACACAATCACTCTTTATACTTTTCCTCGGTTATTCGAACAGCAAGCCCGAAACCAGGTCAACGACACGAAAATCAGCATTTCTCACACTCAGCAACGGGCGTTAAAATGGGCTCGATAGTACGAAGCTCAAGTGCACAATATACACCGCAATGGTAAAGACATAGTATAGATCCTAGCATACGTATCTAGCATCAAAGACCTAGGACTACAAAAAAAAAGCGAGTGACTAAAAAAAAAGAGGTATCCATTCCATTCCATTCCATTCCATGCCATTAACAAACTCCCCATGGCCCAATAGACGTAAAAACCATGTTACTGCTAGCAATTACACGTGTAGCCTCTCCTGCCATGTCCTTCCTGCTCAATACACGAATATCTCAGAAACCATCCGGGAGCTGGAACTGAAAGTCAGCATTGTCGTGGTCGTTTGCGTAGTCCTGCTCAAAGACATATCCTCCATGCAACTGCCTGTTGAAACTGCTGGTCCACAGGTCATCGCCCTCGTCGTCGGAGCGGGCGAGAAGCAGCAATTCCATGTCGCGCTCGACATCCTCGGCTGTGCGACGAGGCTGGTCTTCCTCGGCAGGAGGCGTGACCAGAGTGGCGCTGGTGGAGGTCGAGCTGGAACGGGAAAGAGGACCGCGAGACCGGATAGTGCCAATCTTGGTGCTCGCGCTGCGGTTGTGGGTTGCGGACGCGGGTCGCGACATGGCAGAGAAAGGCGCAGGCTTCGTGACGTTGGAAAGAGGCTTGCGTGCTGCTGGGGCGGCACGTCCTGCACGACCCTGAGCATAGCCAATGGTGCTCTTTGACGCTGCAGCTGCCGAGGCTTGACGAGATGCTGTAAGCTCTGTAGGCGTCTTCGCTCCCTTTCGGCCAGAAATCAAACCAGTGGGCACGCGCGACTTGGCAGCTACAGTAGGAGCAGCGTAGCTGGGCTTTGCCGAAGAAAGCGCAGCGGCTGCAGATCGAGCGCGAATAGTCGACGGTCCAGTTAGGGCCTTTCGGAGCACAGGGACCGAGGTTGCTGGCTTGGTGGCCTCGGGTTCCTTGATGCCATAGTATTCCCTCATCTCAGCATCGTCCTTGGCCATCTGCGATGCAAAGGCCTTTTCAAACTGCTCGTCGCGCTGCTTGCGATCCCGGTGGATCTCTTCCTCAAACTTGCGCTGCTCGCGCGTCCGGCCATCGTCCTCGATCGGGTTGTGATAAGCCTGCCAGATTCCACGCACCATATCCTGCTCGCTAATCTTGGGCATCGTCCAGTTTCTCGGCAGGATCTCGTCCATGTCATCTTCAAGCGGAATCTCCTTGGGCGGCATGTACTCCACCTCGGGCACGTCATCTTCAGACTCTTGGGCAGCTTCAGGCTGGTGGACCTTGACTTTGGGACGGCGCAGGCGCGGGCTCAACTTCTGCGTCTTTGCGGACAGAGGCGCGGGGGTTGCAAAGGCCTTTGATTTGGCATTGGTCGTCTTCATACCCAACGGCGCACGCATGCGGGGCCCTGAACACGTCAGTCTCGATGCATGCCTTGCACGTCGCCTGGCGTACCGGCTGGCGTAACAAAGGCATTGTCGTCAGCCTTTCCACCCTTGCCGCCGGTGAGCAGTTCGTTTCCTTTGCCCTTGGTCTGCAGAACCGACTTTCCGCCCTTGGCGACGGCGTTTTCGTCGTTGAGGGGGATCTTGAAGGGCGTCTTGGGGGCCTTGTTTCCGGGTGTTTTGGCGCTGAAGCCCTTCAGGCCGGCGCCGAGCGACTTTGCGGCGGCGGCAGCCTGCAGATGGCGCACAGCATTTTCCTGGTCGTTTGCTGCGAGAGTGGCCATGATGGGGTTTACATTGAGCGAGTCGTGGGCGGCGGCGGGCGGCGGCGGTGGGGACGGCGGGTTCGGTGTAGGACGATGGTCTCGGCGCGGCAGCAGTGGCAGTGTTTACTGGCGGTTGCTGGGGCGGCAGCACAGAGGGCCTGGGCGGTGGGCAAAGGGTCCGGGCGGAGGTAGTCCCCTTTTGGCAGCGCTTGCCCGCATTGTCAGCTTGCACAACCCCAACTGCAAGGGACATTTCTCATACAACCACGACAACACACTGCACCTGCATCAATCCCCTATATAACCCGCAGCCGTCTCGCCAGCTCACGCCACCCCCAAAACTTCCTCTTCACCACAAACTCGATACCCCCCCGCTGCCATGGATCAGATCAAGAAGGTGAGTCCGCCATACCCCGCCAATCCCCTGTGTGCAGTCACCAGCCCTCAACGTGTTCACGGCCACGTCTGCACCCGTCAAAATCGCAGCGGAAGCTGACAGCCTTTTTCGCACAGCGTATGGAAGCTCTCCGCGTCGAGGCGGACGAGAGCAGCGCCCGCGCCGAGGAGCTCAAGGCCAGGGTCAAGCAGCTCGAGGCCGAGACGACACAGAAGGAGCAGGAAATCACTTCGCTGACACACAAGAACTCTGTGCTTGAGAGCGAGGTTGAGAAGCTTGAGGGGCAAGTCAAGATCCACAAGGACGAAGCTGGTGCAGGTGCTCAGGCCGGCACCCAAGCTGAGAGCCTCCAGCGCAAGATTCAAGTTCTCGAGGAAGAAGCTGAGGAGTCGGACAGGACGATCCGTGAGCTCAATGAGAAGTACGTCTTGCTTTCCCGATCCCCAAGGCCCTCATTCACCCCTGATCTACGTGTGCTGACTCGCTACCCCTCTAGGCTCCGCCAGACCGACGTTAAGTCCGGCCACTACGAACGCAAAGTCCAGGCTCTCGAGCAGTCTCGCGATCAGTGGGAATCCAAGTACGAGGAGATGGCCAAGAAGTACGCCGACACCAAGAAGGAGCTCGACGACTTTGTCAAGGAGATTGGCAACATCTAATCTCGCAATCGCCGCTGTTTTGCCGCTGTTGGCTGCATTCAGCCGAGTTTGGAGAGGTGGAGGAAGATGCTTCGGTATGCGGCAGAGCTTGGAGCAGAAGCAGCTTTCACACATCACATCCGCGCAACCCTCTACCCTATACAACTGTTTCTTTCCTGCGGCTGCTTGCTGGGCGGGCCCGTTCGCCTTAGATAATCCCTTAGCAAATACATTGTTGGCGATTACCGACATATAATAACCAAGCACCGTGTACTGTTTGCCACGACTAACGAATGCTGACTGATCAATGGGCGGATCTCCAGAGGAATGGAAACCGATATTCACCGTGTTTCCAGCCAATTCATGAAGGGGTATCATTTTTCGTCGAGACTCTACAGCCCTGTAAACTACCTCTGTGCGACCCATGACCAGGACTCTACTTTTTGTTCATCCTAGCCTCTTTCTGCTTTCTCTTCTTCATACCCTGCTTAATCCGCTCCGCCTTTCTCTCCGTCTTGGTCTCATACCTAAACTTCTTCTTCTTCTTTTTAGGCTTATCGCTATTCTTGGGCCACGCCTTTGTCCAAGCCCTCTTCTTCGCGCTTCCCTCTGCACTCTCTGCACTTTCCAGCGCCGCCTTCTTTGCCGCCTCATCCTCTTCCTCGTCTTCGCCCGGCCGCGAAAAGCCTGTTTTGGAAATGTTGACGCTTTCCATGGTGACGGTTGTGTATTTGTCTTCGTCAATGTACTCGTCGTGCTGGTTGATGGGCTCGGGGTCCTGGAACCCTGTGAATTCTTCTTCTGCGCCTTCTGTGTCGTCGTCGTCTTCGCCGTCGGAATCAGACTCGTTGTCTGAGGCGCTCAGATCGCCGTTTGCTTGGCGGACCAGGCGATTGACTTCCTCGACGTGCTTTTCCAGATCTGCTTTGCGCTCGGCTCGGAGCTGTGTGTTGGGCGTTAGCTTTGTACTTCCAATGTACATGTACATGTGTAAAGAGAGATGTTGCTCAAGCAGCAGCAGCGACAGCAGCAGCAGTGCAGTGCTGTATCTTCCCCCTCTCTTTTTTCCTCCTCCCACTTTTCCAAATCAAATGTAGAATTAAGAGAGGAAGAAGAGAAAAAAAAAAGCGTACCTCCCGCCTCATTCGCAGCTTCTCCTCCTTCTCGCGCTTTGCATTTTCCTCCTGCGCGTGTTTTATCCGCGCGAGCTTGCGCTTGTGGAACCCCGTTAGGTATTCTTCGCGCGCTGCAAAGTCGAATTCGATGGTTTCGGGCGCGGTGACGCCGAGCTTGCGTTTTTTGTTGGTCGCCGGGCCCATGGTGCGAGGGGACGAAGAACTGCCGCAGTGCTTTTGTATGTATAGTTGTATGTATATGGGTTTGTCAGGCCGAGCACGTGTAGGTGTGTATGTATGTATGTATGTATGTGGTGAAGTGTTGTGCCGCGCGCCGCGCTGGTCAACTGCGACGAGCGGGAAAAGTTGCGGAGTTTGGGAAAATTACCTGGGTTGCAAGGGTAAGTAGCTTAGGGTAAGTAAGGTTTGGTTTGTGGAGCCGAGGCTGGTGTCCCCCCCCCCTAGTTTGTTTAGTACCATGGAACGACATGCATATTATCACTCCCGCTACCACCACACGTCATGGTAATAATAGCGGCAGTGGGGGTATATTGTGATTCGGTTATCTGTGTGAGTAGGGACTGAAATAGATGGTCCCAAGAATACCTGGATGTATGGCGCTCAACAGGAAGAAATGGCTTGGGTCCACAAGGATGTCAACGGGAATACAAGTTACAACGCCACTTTGGCTATTCAAAACACACAATGTTCTAACCATTGACCGGTGCGCCAGAAACGGCTGAATCTATCCCTCGTCTACGTATCACTGTTTCTATCTGGTGTGCCATGTATGTTCGTAATCTTCCTCCTCCACGAGAGCGACTCCAGATGCTTCTTCGCCTTGTGCGTGATACAGAGCGCCGGATCAACGCTCTGCAGACCAGGCTCACCGAACATGGCAATAACCATGAGCCCCAGAAACGAGTGGTACATGTCTGGCGGGTCGCCTGTGACCTTGCCAAAACCACCGACAGCATGTTGTGTCTTGTCTAGTAACCATTTCCTAATGGGCTGTGGATCGACAATGTGGAGGTGATCGAGGATTTGCAGAGGCACACACGTCCAGTAGGCGTAACATGTGTCTGCTGTCTTGTTGCATCTCCCGTTGACCCCGACCCATTCGAGCTCGTAATGGACATGGGGACTTCCTTTTGTGTTCTCGGTGGCTTGCGCAGATGGGTAAGAGCCCAGCTTCACAAAAGTGTGGGCATCGTGGCACGTTTCTGACGTATCTGTCTCGTCGCCAATGGTGTCCACGGCGTCGTCGTCGTCCAGCGTCAAGGTTTGCCGCGAGACAAGCCAATGCAGCGTACGCTGGACGTCGGAGACCCCGCGAACGACATTGTCGGGCTTTTGCGAGGGGGACAAGGGCAGGCGGTTCAAAAAGGCAAGGGCAGCGATGGCGCAACAAGTGAATCCAGCGTGTGCTTCATGATATGGTGCTTCGGAGATGCCCCCGTCATAGCATTCTGAGCCCCGGACGCATTTGACAAAGGCATCCACGTCGATGTCCGGGATGCCTTCACAGGGTCCTTCAAGGTCGCCGCGCAGGATCCATCTAATGGCCGTAGCCATGTAGCCGAATCGTGAGTCGTTACCCCCATGCACGTCTCCATTCTCGCCCAGCGTCTCCCCAAAGCTGCCTTCTGGCCTCTGCATCTTGACTAGCCATGCGAGTATTTCTTTTCTCTTGACCCTTTCCAGGTCGTCGCCCAACACGACCAAGGTCAGGAGAGCAAAGAAAGTACCTGGGACGTGAGCAGGATCCCACTTCTGATTCGCGTCGTTTCTGAGCTCGCCGAAATTGGAGCCTGGCCACGGGCGGAAGCCTCCCTCTGGCAGCTGGCAGCCGTAGACCCAGTCAATGTGCCCTTGGCGCTCGTCGGCAGACAGGGCAGCGTCCAGGTCGCCTAGGATGTCGAGGGCAGAAACGGTGAAGAGGGCCAGCAGCATGCGGTTGGAGTCATTGCTCGTGTAGAAGTGCGGCAGCAGCGTCTTGAGGTTGCGGCGCCAGTACCTGATGTGGCGATCATAGTTGAATCTGGTGGTGTCGACGGCGGCGGGTGCCATGATGGGACAGTGCGAGCAGGCGTGCTATATTAAATCGGGCGCCGTTTGCCGAGCACGACGCTGGAGCCCCTGTGACGTCTGGGAGGGCGATGGCGGGGCTGACGCGGAGGGCCCGGGCGCTGCGTGAGAGTGCGTGTATGGAGGTAGTAGTAGTAGTGTAGTAGTAGTGGTGGTAGTAGTCGTACGCCTAGTCCCGTCGGACGGCTGCAGCGTACGTATGTAGGGGGAGACAGGGGGGGGGAGATGCAGCGCCAGACTAACCTTGCGGCGTACTTATTCACCCTCTGCAGCCTCAACCACGCGCACGCACAAGCAGGCCAACCGCGGCGGGCGACTCTGGCAAACGTGGTCGACCAGCACGGGATCCAGGGTTCGCTGGCCGCTCGCTGCGGGCCGGGGATGAGGGAGGCCGGGGACGGCTATGCAGTGGGTGGTGAGAGGGCACGTGTGGCGGGCTTGGTGTTGAGGCTTGATCCACGGTAGCAGCAGCAGCAGCAGTAGCGTCAGTAGGGCGGCGGTGCATAGACGGTCATCAGCGCGCAGGCCAGGCTCTAGTCCCTGCAGGGGCTGCGCTTGGGAGTCGGTGAATTGACGACGTTGGCTGCTGGTATTTTTATGACTGCCCACTATTAGAGGCGAAATGTCGGGCAAAAACCCCCCCCGGCTGCGTAGACGCTTGCCTGAGCCAGCCCTGTCCTGCCCCCAAGACGACAAAAGGCGGCGGCGGCGGCACAGGCAGGGGTGCATGAGACATTCAGCTCTGCCCCAGCTGCAGCCTGCAAAAACCCCTCCTGAGGGCGCCTCCCGTTCACTCCAATTCTCCTCCGCCAGCCAGCCTTTGTTTGGCGCCTCCGTCAGCAGAGCCGCCGCCCACCAAGTCCCAGGCCGCGCAACCTGCCGCCATACCACAGCGCCCGTCTGCCGCTTGCGTGTTCGTCCCCCCAGACCTATCTTCTCCACGCTCACTACCACTGCTGCGGCCGTTGACCGACCCCCCAAATACTCGCCCGTTTTCTTCTTCTTTTCTTTTTGCCATACTGCCCCTCCGGCGCCGCCCCGACTCGAGCGCTGCTGCTTGCGAGCCGCCACCATGACTACCGGCTTCGCTGCGTCCTTCTGGTCCAGCGACTATGCGGGAGGTACGAGCTGAAGCCGCACCCACCTCCCACCACCTCGCACCCCCATGCTGACCTTGCAGGCCTGGGCGTTCTCTTTGGGAAGCTCCAGCAGGGAGTGCAGGAGAACCAGCAGATCCTGACCGTTGCCCGCATGCGGGCAGATGCCGAGGAGGTCTACGGAAACTCGCTGTCGGCCATTACACCAGCCACGGATCGCATAGCCGGGGGCTTCAGCAGAGATGAGGGCGCAAGCGTGCGAAAGGTCGGTGGGGCACTGTGCTTGCGCAACCCAGAGGGCTAACCCGCTGCCAGGCCTACGAAGGTGTGCGCACCGAGATGGAGGCCGCCGCCGCAAACCACAAGAAGATTGCATCCAACATCCGCGAGCTTGTCGTGAATCCCTTTGGCCGCTGGTGCGAGGCACACGCCGCCCGCGTGCAGAACTCGCAGGATGACCTCCAGGCGCGCATCAAGCTCCACGACCGCCAGGCCGACGCTGTTCGCAAGTACCGCTCGCAATACTACAACAAGTGCCGCCTAGTGGAGGATCTCGAGGAAGAGGACAAGCTCGCGTTCCAGGACCCCCAGAGCGAAGCCGCACAGAGCCCAAAGGTGAAGGTGCCCACCATCAAGATGTCCGAGCCCGACGAGGACGAGGAGGAGCCCATTGATCTTGGCGACGAGACGTACCAGCCGGACCAGCTCAAGAAGATCCTGACGCACATGCTGGACAATATCAAACTCGGCGAGGTCAAGGTCCCGATTCTGGGCACCTACCAGAACTGCTCGACTGGTGCCGACATCACCGAATACATCCAAAAGCACATGAACGCCACCACCGTGAGCTACGCCGAGCGCATCGGTCAAGACCTGGTGACACACGGTTTCCTGCGTTTGGTTGGCAACGTCGGCAACACGTTCGCAAACAGCTCCCGAATGAACTACCAATGGAAGACCAAGGCTTTCCAGGTGACTGGGCTGCCCGAGAAGAAGCAGCCCATGGCTCGTTCGTCGACTACCATGTCAAACTCATCCGCCGACAGCATCGCCGTCGACTCTCCTGTCGGAACCGTGCAAGAGTACCTACAGGGATGGAACCCACTCAACAACCAATACCCCAACGAGACCCCAGCAGAAAGGCTGAGGCGAGAGGCTCGGGAAGCTGATGAGCGATACAAGGCGTCGGTGAAGAAGCTCGACTCGTTGCGCTGCAACCTGGAAGAGGCCATGGTGGACCATCTCAAATTCATGGAGCGCTGCGAATTGGATAGGCTCAAGGCCATCAAGGCGGTCATCTTGGACTTTTCCGGTGCCGTGAGCAACGTCATCCCTAGCTTGCAGAGCACCGTCGACAAGATGATGCTTTTCCAGGAGACTGTCCAGCCGCTGGGCGATCTCCGGTACATGCTGGAGAACTACAGGACAGGGCCCTTTGTGCCGAGAGTCACGACTTACGAGAACTACTACAACTCTGTGGATGGTACGGTACTCTAAAGTTCCATCTACCACCATATACTGACAATGCGCAGAACAAACATTTGGTGTAGATTTGGAGGCTCGGGCGCGCTCAGACAAGAAGCGCGTGCCCGTAATCATAACGACCATTCTTACTTTCTTGGATAACCATTACCCTGACCTCGAGGGCGACGAAGCCCGCCGGGGCATCTGGCTTGTCGACGTGGCTCTCTCCCAAACCCATAACCTGCGATCCGAGATCAACACCGGCAAAAGGTTCCCGGATGAGTTACTGGAGAAGTACGACGTGCCGATTGTTGCCAGCGTTCTTAAACTCTATCTTCTTGAACTTCCTGGTACGTGCTACATGGTCCATGTTTGGGCTTGTTTACTGATTTGACTAGATTCTTTGGTTTCTTCGCATGTTTACGAGATCGTCAAGACCATTTACAGCACGACTGCTTCGGACGTAACCGAAGAGACGAGGATCTCTGTTATTCAGTCGACACTTGGCCAACTGCGTCTGGCTAATATCGCGACACTTGACGCCATCTGCACACACTTTACTCGTCTCATTGAGCTCACGTCGGCTGACGAGACGTACGTCGCGGCACTGGCCAATGTACTGGCGCCATGCATTCTGAGGCCCAAGCAAGACTCGAGTCTGACGATGAATGAACGATACAGCTACCGCCTGGTGCGCGACTTGTTTGCGCACAAGGATGCCATTTTCGGAGAACTCAAGCGTGCCAGTACGCTTACACACTCAGCGTCTGGCGCCCAGCGGCCACGGGCAATCTCGACAGATGAGAGCAACCGCCGGGCAAACATGGAGGAGCGACAGCGCGCGATTGCGGCCCAGCGATCACCGCGGGCAACGTCACCAGCGCCCAACTCGCGCATCTCGGGCTCTCACCGCCGTGATCGAAGCCAGACTCGATTCCCGGTCAACACATCATCGCCGACGGATTCGCGAAAGACCAACGGCAACCGCGGATCTTTGGAAGTGCCTGGAAGCGACGACAGTTCGACCAACGAAGTGACTCCGTCGACGACGAACGGCAGCACCGAGGCTGCTCCCGCACCCGCCGAGCACCCCGCCCCCTCAAGCACTCGGGTACCTTTCCCTCGGAAGCATGCTGGCAGCTTGACGAGAGGCAACCGAGACTCGACGGGCAGCTTGAAGAGCGAAGACACGGCGCCGCGGGGCGTGACGCTGGAGGACAAGCCCATGGACGACTAGTGGTAGACATGGTGGCGGCTTCAGTGTGCATGTAATTCCGGGACCAAGAGGACATGAGATCCGACCTAGGCCGTCCGGCCCGCGCAGTAGCTCCTTTGCAGATCAACAAGCGACTTGGATGCACACAGGCACTGGCTGGGGCTCGAGATGGACCCAGAGGGCAGGTGGCACGAGGGACGTAGTGACGGCAATGTCTGACGATGTGAACGGGGCATGATAAGAGAGGACTGGGAGGGCTTGGCGAGATGTCGAGAGGGTGCATGTATAATTTGAGATAGGCCGTGGGCGGCACATGTAGTGTTTTTGCATGTTGGGATGCGGCATGATGGTCACGAGGGTTTACGGCCAGCGGAATATTACGATTGTACCTAGACATGTATATGTATATGTGTTATGTATGTGTGTGTGTGTGTGTGTGTGTGTGCATACAAGTCTGCCTTGGCTGGTGATGGGCGATGGGCTGGCCTGTACGGAGGTGCCTCACAAAAGTTTTGTCCTGCCAAGAATAATTTAGCCGAAATCTGGCCGCTCTCCTACACAACGCCTATCTCTCCCCTCTATATACTCATTACCACCTTGTAGCT
>NW_007360310.1:543106-563712 GCF_000359705.1 Exserohilum turcica Et28A
ATTGTAACGATAGATACAGACAAATCGTACAGCTACTCAGCTCAAAGGTGGGAGTTGCGCCAAGAAGAGTTATGCCGAAGCGCCGAGATTAGCGTGGGACAAAACTTTTGTGAGGCACCTCCGTACCTGGGGCCAAGTGCACGCTAGGCGGCGGCTGTCGGGCGAGCCCAGGCCTCGTCGTCACACTCACATGCCGCCATTCCAAGGCGGAGGTCCATGAGTACGACATGGGGGCCAGCTGTGGCTGGGCGTCGGCTGCCCAATTTCTGCTGCATATATACGATCTTCTTGTTGTTCGAGCACTGCTGCATGATCCCCCCCGGCCTCTCCCACTCTCCGGCTCCCTCTTTTGTGCGGCTACAGAGCGCCTTTGGCCGTGGTACCAGTACGCTCTGCTCTGTTCGCGTCCTCGATCACCATCGCACAACCCCACGGTGATCGGCTTTCCCCACGAATCACATTGCGATCGCAATCGAAGCTTCTCGCTCACCGAGCCTCGTCGCTCCCAGCAGACTCTCGCGCGAGCACCCACAACCCGGCGCCATGTGTCTTGTCAAAGTCAAACAGGAAGAGGACTATGTAGTCCCGTACCGCGTCGTGCAGCGCCACCGCTCTCCGTCTCGTCGCCGTGTATCGCGCCATTCGCGCGACATTGAGCGCCGCTACTCGCGCGCAGAGGTAGTGCACGAATCCCCACGGCCCTCAGCATCCTACGTGGCGGTGCCGTCGCCAAAACCTCTCCAGATTCCGGCACCGCAGCCAGCGCCTGTGTTTGTGCAGCCTCCTCCGCCTCCGCCTGCGCCCATGCCTGCTCCTCCCCCGCCGCCAAGCCATGTCTCGTCTCACCATACCTCGTACCACGGCGGCGGCGGCGGCGCGCACTACGTCGAGGTCTCTCCGCACTCTAGCATCAGCTCCCGCTCGTCTAGTCTCGGCCGCAGTGAATATGTCTACAGGGAGCACGAGGTCCGGCGCGAGCGCCAACGCGCCTACAGCCCCGACAGCCCTCGCTACGAGCACTACCGATACGTCGAGCCGGCGTCGAGCGAGAGCGACCACTTTGAGCGCTACCAGAGGAGAGACCGCAGCAGGCCGCGCAGCCGCAGTCGGTCTGGCTACGACGACGCACGCGGAGGAGGCTACAGAGAGACCAACACAAGGGTGTCGGTCAGGGACACGGACGGGGGCCGGAGGGCCAACTACGGCCGGTGATCACCGGTACCTTGGCAGGGCCTTTGGAAAGAAAGCTATCATGTTTGTATATGACGTCGGGTACTGAGCGCGTCTCTCTATGCTTTTGTAGCCGCGGTTTGCGGCGTCTTTGCGGATTCTTTACGTGTATAGCCTCTGTAACGTGTAATGACATGCGCGAGTTGGTTGCAACGCTGAGTGGCTGTGAGGTCATGGCTTGGGCGGTTCCTGGACGACAGCTGTAGACGCGCGACCGTCGTCACGCCGCCACACTTATGTCAGAGTCGAGTATCTGGCCCAAATATGCTCTTGTGGTAGATGCACTTCCGAGTGCCGGTGCAAGCGGTGTTTAGGGAAGCCTTGGGCACCAGCGGAGCGGTTTCGCATCCAGCGGCGCAACCAACATTCATACCAACATTATTCGTCCAACACGTTGCCGTGCCACGACTGCCAATCTTCCCGCGCAAGCCTCACCCAAACTGCACGGAGAAGCGGGACATGACTGCAGCGCCCGCCGAGCCGTTTGTCGCACTCGCCTACCCCCGACAATGTCCATCCGCGTCCTAATCAAAGACTACCCGCACCGCGCAATCGCCCTCGCTACCTCGACCCACGCCCTCGTCCTCCGACACAGCTCGTCCACCACCGAGCACAATGGGAACCCAAACGCCTCGTCGACGTCGCTGGGAAGCAATGGTGCCGGCGTCGCGCGCTGCATGGTCGAGTTTACACGCCTGGACGAAATCGACCTGGACGACTACCGTGCCATAAACTCGGTCAATGTGTACGGGACGCTTGGGCTCATTACCGTAAACAACGACGTCTTCCTGGTCGTGGTCAACAGCGCAAGCAAGGTTGCGACCGTACGGCCTGGCGAGACGGTGCAAAGGATCAACTCGGTCGGCTTCTATTGCTTGACCAGCACGACCTACGACACGCTGCTCAACGACGAAGTCAATCCATACCCCACAGACACGATAGACGATGAAGGATACGAAATGGGCTTTGGGGGGCGGAAGGAGCAGTCCCCAATGGAACACCCGTGTCTGGCACTCAAGAAGATTCTCAGCAGCGGCACATTTTACTACAGCTCAGACTTTGATCTCACCAGGCGGGTGCAGGATCGTACGACCGACGCTGCTACCGTATCCATCGACAGCCTGGATGCTGGGTTCCTGTGGAATTCATACATGATACAACCCCTGGTCGACTTCAGGAGTAGGCTTGCGCCTAGGGACAAGGAGGCGCTGGACGCATCGGGAATCCTGACATCTGCGATTCGGGGTTTCGCGCTGACGATTACGGTTCCCAAGGCCTCGGCGCCCATCAGAGTCCAGGACTCAGGCATACCGTCTTCCATGACCCTTATTTCCAGACTGTCGTGCAAAAGGGCTGGGACCAGGTTCAACTCGCGAGGCATCGACGACGATGGAAACGTTGCCAACTTTGTTGAGACGGAAACAATCTACTGGGCCCCATCAGGAGCGTGCTTCTCGTACGTACAGGTGCGAGGAAGTGTACCCATCTTTTGGGAGCAACAGGCTGGCATTTTGCCTGGACAGCAGAAGATTACCATTACGCGATCTCCAGAAGCCACCCAACCAGCTTTTGATAAGCACTTTGACAACTTGGAGCTGAGCTACGGTACAATACACGTGGTCAATCTGCTGAGTAACGAAAAGCAAAATGAGCTGGAGTTGTCACATAGATATCGTGGCCACATTCGAAGCAGCCCGTTGAACCACGGAGGTGACTCTGCTGAACGTCAACACGATCTCATCAAGCTCACAGAATACGATTTTCATGCCGAGACACGCGGACCAGGCGGCTATGAGATGGCTAGCATGATTGCGCAATGGATCCATGATTCCGCAGAAAGCTTTGGATATTACCTGTCCGAAGAGGTCGAAGAGAAGACTCGGCACAACGGACAAGACTATCTTGTTCGTCGGTCAATGACCATACTACAGCAAGAAGGAATCTTTCGAACAAACTGCCTCGACTGTCTCGATCGGACGAATCTCGTGCAAACCATCATCAGCAAGATGGCCTTGGAGCTATTTCTGAGCCACAAGGGCCTTCGAGGCACGCAAGACTTCTGGGCTAGGCACTCGAGTATGTGGGCGGATAACGGTGATGCGCTTTCCAAGATATACGCAGGCACTGGAGCGCTAAAATCCTCATTTACGCGATCGGGAAAGATGTCGTTGGCAGGTGCTCTCGCAGATGCTCGGAAAAGCGCTACGCGAATGTACATTAACAACTTTGCGGACAAGGGCCGACAGAACACGATCGACATGCTTCTTGGTCGACTTATTGGTCAAGTCCCGGTACACCTGTACGATCCCATCAACGACTTTGTTGTCGCAGAGCTCGCAAGGCGGTCTACAGAATATTCAGAAACCGAGATGATCAACATCCTGGTTGGCACGTTCAATTTGAACGGAAAGACGGACGGCATCAGGAGTGATCTCTCGCCGTGGCTATGTCCAGACGTCGATGCTTCACAGCAGTGTCCTGAGATAGTGGCCGTGGGGTTCCAGGAAATCGTCGAGTTGAGTCCACAGCAAATCATGTCTACAGACCCAGACCGGCGCGTAGCGTGGGAAGAAGCTGTGAGGGCGTGTCTAAACCGGAATTCTGAAAAACATGGCAAGGATGAGTATGTCATGCTCAGAGGCGGGCAGCTGGTCGGAGCGAGCTTGTCCGTCTTTGTTCGGTCAGACTGTTTGAAGCACATCAAAAATGTTGAGGGTGCTTTGAAAAAGGTACGAAACACGTGCAGCCGTTGATACAACTACTGACCGTCCTCTTAGACCGGCATGTCTGGTATGGCTGGCAACAAGGGCGCGGTGGCGATCCGTTTCGAGTATGCCAATACCTCGATCTGCCTTGTCACTGCACATCTTGCAGCTGGGTTCGCCAACTACGAAGAACGAAACCGCGACTACAAGACCATCAGCCACGGTCTGCGATTTCAGCGAAACCGGGCAATCGAAGACCATGACACCGTGATATGGCTCGGCGATTTCAACTACCGGATTGGCCTGAGCAACGAAAAGGTGCAAAAGCTGTGTTATGTCGGCGACCTTGAGACTTTGTACGAAAACGACCAGGTAGGTTTACAGGTTCTATTGGAGTAATGAGTGCTGACATGCATTAGCTCAATCTGCAGATGGTTGCAGGGTTAACCTTTCCCTACTACTCCGAGGCTCGCATCACCTTCCCACCTACATACAAGTATGACCTCAACACTGATCGGTATGACACGTCGGAAAAAGCGCGCATACCGGCGTGGTGCGATCGAGTCCTACGCAAGGGTGACAACATCCGCCAGATACACTACAGTGATGCGCCGCTCAAGTTCTCCGATCACCGACCAGTGTATGCCACATTTCAAGTTCTGGTGCAGAGAGTAGACGAAAAGAAGAAAGAGGCCTTGAAAGAGGCTCTGTATAAACAAAGAAGAGAAGTTGTTGGCGACACCAGGGCAGCTGGCCGTCTAGGCGAAGATGAAACCGACGATGAAGATTTGCTTGGATATGACAGCATAGAGCCAGGACTACCGCCTGCAAGCTCAGATCGGAGGAAATGGTGGCTTGACAACGGTACTTATCTTTTCGTTCCTGCTGTAGCCTGGATGCTCATTTTCCAAAGGTCTCCCAGCTAAAGCGCGCGTCCAACCGCCGTCCAACGACGTTGTTCCCAATCCGAACCGGCCCAGCAACCCCTTTACCCCTAGCTCTGAACCAGAATGGGTGAACGTCAAACAAGCACAGGCTGGCCGAAGACCGGAGCCACCACCAGCGCGTGGTTCGCAAAGAGCACGCACTGTCGATTTTGGCGCCACGGGCTCGTCGACAAGCTTACCAGGAACGCAGAAGCCAATGGCCCGTAAGATGATTGCACCACCGTATCCAGGCCATGCACAACAAATCGTCAGCTCAGACGGGTCACGAGACTCGTCAACTGAACTCCGGCGTGCTGGGTCAAGCGCCTCGACTCACTCTCTGCCTAGTTTGCCATACCGCGCTTCCAACACCTTAGCACAAGGCCAGCCTTCCAGCAGCAGTAACAGAACGCAGGTCCTCCGCAAGCCGGCACCACCCCCGATCCCAAACAAGAAACCCGCTCTCCTCACAAAAACATCGTCTCCGCGTACATCTCCGGCCCCGCCGCTTCAAAGATACCGCGACGATCCATCCATGGAGGAATCGAGAGCGCAACCCCCACCACCAGCGAAACGTTCCATGGCTCCTCCCCCTAATCTGACGCGGAAACCAGTGCAGAATCTGATTGACGCCGATGATGATTTTCACAAGCCAGCTTTGCCTCCGCGCACAAATACCAATGGAGGTGCACGTAGTGGTGGTGGTGGCGGTGGACGCAGCTTGATGGATGATGAGCCGGACGACATGCAGAATATGAGAGACTGGGAGGTGCTCAGGCCTGGGCGATGAAGGAAGCTGGGGCGGTGGAGTAGAGAAGGATAATTGAAATGAAATACCAGTTTGAAAAATCAAGCCAGCGTTGAACTCGACATAACACAGACAATCTACAGTGCAAGATGCCCTCAAGCTGGCAGGATTTGTGGGAACGAAGGGTCCCCATGTATGGCGAAGTGGCTACGCGGTGCATAAGCGCCACCAGCCACCAGCCACAGCCACCGAAGTGGAAGCATGGGACGGCGTCATTAGGCGGATGCGGGTGTGTAGCGGGTGCCACTCAGGTACAGAAAGCTGCTCGCATGCGCCCGCCGACGGTGGGGATGATGGGCGTCTCGGGGTTGTTGTCATATCGCAGGAAGAGCTCCTCGTCGGGGCGGCCCTGCTTGCGCCCGTCCATGGCTGGATGAATATGCGATTGTGTGGATTTGCAGCGCTGGATCCTGGATCGCCGGCGATGGCAGGAGTAGGCTTCTTCGCTGGCTACGGGCGCGGGCCGTGTGACGTGCGCAGGAAGCGGTACGGGGGGCAGGCAGAGGGAGTGCCTGTACGCCTGGTGATGGCGGCGGTGGTGGTGGCGGGGTAGTGGCTAGTGGCGTGTGGCTTGTGTCTGAAACCTGAAGTGACGCTGCGACGCGAGTGAGATGCATCAGCAGTTGCACGCAACCCACTGGACCAGGCAAGTTTTATAGGAGACGGACGGAGACGACGGCAGACACGCGCCCCCCCTTCTGCCTGTGCCCTACGCGATGCTGCTGACTTACGTCGCCTGTCCCCCCCCCCATAGCCTTGCGCTTCCCGCGAGTTGGGCTGCGGCGGGTCGTCCTATAGAGACCCCCCCGGGGGCTTGGGAGGCGGCTCGAGCCTGTCATTGGGCGGCTCGAGCATTTACGCGCTGCGGCCGGATTGGAGACCGCTGGTCACACTTGGCCCCCTGAGGATACAGAAGGGGCGCGATGGCAAGAGCCCGCCCCCGCGAACAGACTCGGCCGGCAGCTCAAGCCAGCCTGCCTTTTCGCGCCCGCCCCCTATGCCGTCATTCCCTGCCCCGCCCTCGAGTCCGCCCACTGCTCCCCTGCCCTACCCCGACAACGACCGGCCGCCCAACGTCCTGGGCACAGGGCGATATACGCCGCTCAGCGAGAGGGAGCAACGGAGCGCCAACAGGACACCTGAGGGAAGAGAGCAACCGAGGAGGGGGTCGAATGCGACAGGGCCGAGTCCCACCTCGCCCGGCCAGCGCGCTCGCTTTGATGCCAACGACCCAAACAGGCCGACGCTCAGTGGCTACGGCGGCAGACACGCCGACGGGACAGTCCAGCCTTCGAGGCTGGCGGAGCGAAGAGGCACTGCGCCAAAGCCCCTACCGGATTCCCCGGGGCCAGAGACGCCCGACAAGGAGGGTCTCTTCCAAAAGGCACCGCAGAGGAAGGGCAGCGCAGATGTGGCCGCCCATAACCCATATCCCGAATACCACCAGCAGTACTTTCCTCCCCCAAGCGGACAATCGTCCAGCCAAGCCAGCCAGAACAATGTCGTATACACAGGCCCCAACCAGGACGAGCCTGCGCTCAAGGTTCCCACACCCGTGGGCGTCAATCGCCTGAGCTCTACGGCTTCAACCTCGACAGTAAGGGCGCAGCGCGGCTCTCCTCCGCCCCCAGAGACACCCATTCTTCCTCCCTCTGGTGGGGGCATTGAAGCGCGCTTTGCTGCGGCCGGCATCGCCGGAACTTCGACACTGACAAATCTCCAAGCGCAGAGTGCTCAGAATGCTGCGGCTGCTCAGCGAAACCAAGTCTATGCAAACCAACAGCCCCGCCTCACCCTTGGAACATCACAGTCCAGCCAGCAGCAGCCTCCAAGAAGGCCATGGACTCCCACCGAGCACCCGGGCAACATGCCGCATGGCCCGCCAGCAGTATACCAAGGCATGGACCAAATGCCTTCTTCAGGCACCCCTCCTCAAGGCCCTCTTCCGCAAGCGCCAAACACACGCTTCTCGCCTCCTCCTGCAAATGCAGCGCAGACAAATGCACACCCGGAGCATTCGTTGAACCATGATATGGGTCGTATGAACTTGAACGAGGAGCCACCGCCGGCCTACTCGAGTATAACAACACCAGCGGCTGGTCAGACCCAGAGCTATCCTAATGAGAAAGGACAACAGCCGGCTGTTCAAGGAGTGGCGCTGTCTGACCCCAATCAGGGCCACCCTGCATTTGCAAACGATGCGCGCCCGCAGGCTGGGCCATCGCAACCTGCTGCTGTGGTGGCACCGACGCCCACACAGAATCAGTTTCCGCCACAGATACAAACAGCTCAAACGGCGCAGCCAGCTCACACTCCAAGCCCAGCTCCAGCCCAAGGGCCAGGGCCAGGGCCAGCATCTCCCCCACCGCTGCCTGAGGGCTGGATAGCACACCTGGACCCCAACTCTGGCCAGTATTACTACATCCATCTTCCCACACAATCCACGCAATGGGAGTTCCCCAAGGGGCCTACGCCTCTCAACCTGAACGAGCCCATGTCGCCTACAGGCACATTTGTTGGTGGCCCTTTGGCATCCCCGTCTTTTGGCAAAACTCCCATGGCGTCACCCGGCTTTGCTCCCCAGACAGCTACATTCCCTGGAGACTTTGGCATGGCTCCTCTTGCAACTCCAACCACTACAGGCTTCACGGGTCCACCTCCTATGGCAGGCGTGGATCAATACAAGGTCGCTCCTACCAATGGTGTATACTTTGGACCGTATCTTCGATACACAAACATGGATATTGAACGGGGTCTGTGGCTGGGATCGATTCTTCTCATCACCAATACCCCTCATCCGCCCACGATCCACATTCACCAAAGTACAGATCTATCACCAAACCCACGCCAGCTCAAGGCCAATCCCATTTACACACATCAGACATGGATCTTCTATCGATACGATATTGATTTGAAGATGGAGGACGACCGTCCAGCCAAGTGGACCTACGCCATCACTTCCCACTTGGGATGTACTCGGTTCGAGTTCCTGGTGGCGGGGCGGCACGAGACGAGTTGGCGCTTCATTGCTCACTCTGGTAACGACTTTGCGCTCAATGTCAACGCCAACGAAAGAGCCAAGCTCGGTGGTGTGGGCTTGATGTGGAAGGATATTCTGCAGAAGAACGCCGAATGCGGCGGCTTCCACGTACAACTGGGTCTGGGTGGTCAGATCTATGCTGATCGTCTGTGGAAAGAACTTCCGCTGCTGAAGCAATGGACAGCAACAAGTGGCAAAGAGGTTCGAAAGAACGCTCAATGGACTGCAAAGCACGAAGAGGATGTTTGCCATGCATACTTCCACTATTACACCAGCCACTTTGATCAGCCACATCTCAGGGAGGCCTTTGCGCAAATACCCCACATTCTGGCGCTCGATGACCACGACATGTAAGCTTTTGTGGTATTGTTTCGGAGGACTAGACGCTAACAGCATGCAGCTTTGACGGCTTTGGGTCATATCCCGAATACATGCAGTTCTCCAACATGTTCAAGAACATTGGAAGATTGGGTATCGAGATGTACCTGCTCTTCCAGCACCACACAACGCTGGAGATACTTCGCAATGTCAACAACGACATGGACCTCTTCACGATTACGGGTACAGGCTGGCACTTTATCAAGTATCTAGGTCCTTGTGTCACGGTAGTCGGGCCCGACTGCCGGTCCGAACGTAACCCGCACCAAGTCATGGCGGGACCGACGTATCAGGGCATCTTCCCCAAGGTTGCAACACTGCCACCCAGCGTGCAGCATTGCATCTGGATGATTCCTGTTCCGATTGTGTATCCTCGGCTTGAGTCTGTGGAGCATCTCGCCCACTCGATGGCTACGGGCAAGAAGGCCGTTACCGGCACTTTCAACATGCTTGGAAAGGTGACGGCCGGTGTTGCTGGCGTTGTCGGTGCCAAGGGCGTTGTCGGCGATGGGTTCAACTCGGTCAAGAAGGCGATTGGCAAGTCTGGACTGATGAGTGGTGTCTTGAGTCCTTTTGGAGAGATTGATCTGCTGGATGAGCTGAGAGATCAGTGGACGCATGATTCAAAGGTTAGTCATGTTGACGCAACTCCAAACCGTATACTAACAGATGGCAGGACCTTGAGCGGACGTATCTGATTCGAACACTACAAGGCATCGCGCACAACAAGTCGTTACGAATGACGTTCTTTTCTGGTGGCGTCGACTGTTGTGGTGCTGGACTGGTGCATGATCCGTCAAGACCGCAGGACCACAAGACCATGTACCAGATCATCTCGTCTTCAGTGGTGAATGCTCCGCCCAGCAACTACGTCCTGCGGTTGCTGCACAACAACCGTGCGCTGTATGTGCCAACAAACGGACATCGCAGCAACAACCAGCCTTCGGACACCAAGGAAGACATGATGGAGATTTTCACCCAAGACGTCAACGGGCAGCCGCGCGAGTACAAGAGGCTCATGGGCCGTCGCAACTATGTAGCGTGTGTGATATACGATCCGGACGTGGTCAACGGCACGTTTGGGCAGGTTGTGCCCGGTCATGGCGGGGGCAAGCTGAGCTTGGCGGTAGACTTTATGGTGCAGAACGATGGCGGGTACAGTGCGCCGATGAAGTACGGGCCGGTGATTGTACCCAGCGTGGAGTATGGTAGATAGACAGCCGGCTGGTGGGGATGTACTTGTTTCGCTTCTTTGTTGTATTAGCAGTTGGGCATGCATAGCAAGCGTTGTTTTATGTATGCTTTTGGGCTTTTTTTTGGTGGTGTTTGGGAAATTCATTTTTGTGGGTGTCTTTTTTTTTGAAATAGAAAAATGATAGTAAATTGCATGCTGAGCGAAAGTTGGTCGTGCTAGTAGATGAGGAACATGATGATGATAATGCGAGGTGCAAGATGCAAGATGCAAGTTGTCTGCGGGCAATGGGAATAGTATGCCGAATTGGGCAAAATGCGTGCGTGCATGGTGGGCAGGGCTTGGCTGTCCGCGGGCGCGGGCGCAGGCTTTCCAATTTCTCGACGGCCAAAGGCAAATGGCGTTAGCTACATTACAACACCGGCACACACACACACACACACACACACACACACACACACACATACACACACACACACATACACACAATGGCAGCTCGCCCGATGCAAGCGGCAGGACTACCGCGATTCCTTTTGCCGCGGGCACCATGGAGTGGACTCAGGGCGCCGGCGGTAGCGTTTCAGGCGGGAGTAGAAGCACGGCGTCATGGAAGTGTGTGGCCAGGCTCGGATCGTCGTCGTCGCCGCATCGCACCGTCTTCGCACGCCGCTCTCCAAACACAAGCAATACGACGACCATGGCGGGCGGCGGAGTTGCCACAATGGGCAGGCCGTGGGGATTCGTGTGATTATGCGGTGGGCAGGCAGTTTCAGCGCGGCTTCAGGACAACGGCTAGGCAGGCCAAGGACCACCATTTTGATACACTCAAGTTTGTGCAGCGGCTGAAAGAGGAGGGCTTCACCGAGGAGCAGGCCGAGGGCATGATGCGGGTTCTCAGCGATGTGATTGAGGAGAGGTTAGTTTTTTTTGGGGGGGGGGGGTTATTTTTCTGGCTGGCAGGCATGCATGGATAGGGCAGCGGCTGACTGATGGAATGATGCAGCATTCAGAATCTCACTCGCACCATGGTGCTGCGCGAGGACCAGGAAAAGGCTACGTACACGCAAAAGGTGGACTTTGCAAAGCTGCGCTCCGAACTCATGACGGCCGACTCGACGGAATCGAGCGTGACGCGGGCGTCGCATGAGCGGCTCACGAACGAGCTGGCCAAGCTGAACTCGCGGCTGCGCGACGAGATCCAGCGCACGCAGGCGTCTGTCCGGCTGGACCTGAACCTGGAGAAGGGGCGGATCCGCGAGGAGGCCAACGTGCAGGAGCTCAAGCTCAAGGAGACGGACACGCGCATCGAGCAGGAGACGGCCCAGTTGCGCGAGCGGCTCGAGGCCGTCAAGTTCTCGACGTTGCAATGGCTCATGGGCGTGTGCACGGGCACGGCAGCGCTGATGCTGGGCGTGTGGCGACTGTTGATGTGAGGGCTGCCAGAAGGCGCAGAGAAGGGAGAAGGTAGTGCGCGCGCCCGGCTAGACGGGGGCGACGACCAAGAGGCCGGTCAGCAGTCTGGTCTGGGTCCTCGACGACGACGACGACGACACGAGTCGCTTTTCAGGAGAGGACGAGGGCTGCACGGCCTTGTCCTTGCACGCACACACACACACACACACTCACTCACGCACACACAGAGTGCCACCGTGGGTGCATGCACATGGTGCGTATGTATGTGTGTGTGTATGCTTGCTGGGACGGGCAAAGGGGGGCTCTACTAGTAGCGGGCCGCGACGGCACACCTGGGACCGCGCGGACCAGCGGTGGCGGCCTTTTTGGGTAGTGGCATTAGCAAGCTATGGATATGCACATGTGGCACCTGCAGCACGACCACGACGGTGTGGCGGGCCATGACTCTGGAGGGCTGTGGGACGGCGGGTGCAGCCAGCGTGGAGGGCGGCCGCAACTGAGGGCTGTGGATGTATCTGTAGACGTCTGGACGATGCATGTCGCAAGTCGACGCCGTGTACATGGGCGTAGTGTAGTGTACATGGCCGACGCCTAGTAGTAAGCTGGCGCTGGTAAGCACTTGGGCGCAGTTCACGTCGACACGACTCGTGGCGCGCAACAGCTGCCGTCCAAGTTTTCTAGCGGTTTCCAGCGCGCCCTGATTGGCGCCCCACTTTCCACTACATGGCCACGGCACCGCGCCAGCAGCGACGCGGCCTCGCTCGCCGCCTGCCGTCGCCCAGCTGCACCACACAGCGCTGCACCGCCTGCATCTCCGCCGGCGATGCGTAGATAGAGTACCGAGCGATACATGCGAGGTACATGGCAGCTCCGTCGACAGGTACACACACACACACACATGCGGGCTCGGTGCCGGGGCCGGGGCCGGGGCCGGTGAGGTGAGGTGAGGCGAGGCGCTGCGCTGCGCTGCGCTGTGCGGTGCGGTGCGGTGGTGCTCACGTGCCCCCCCCCTTCGCAGTACCCCTCATTGCCAGCTCGTTTGGTCGCCAGTGGGTGTGCAAAGGGGAGGGCGGGCACAAGGCAGCAGTCGCCGCCTCGGACTGACAAACAGCAGCAGCAACAGCAGCAGCAACAGCAACAGCAGCAGCAACAGCAGTCGCAGTCGCCCCAGCGGCTATTAGCAGCAGCAGCAGCGCGCGGATAGGGGGCGGGGGCAAGCCATGCCAGGTGAATGACTGAACAGCTCGTCCACGCGCCCCCATTGGGGGAAGGCGCACACGACGGGGTGGTGTTGTTCGTTGGACGCACGGCCCCTCGAGCGCCTCTTAGGGCAGACGCAGACGCTCGCTTCCTCAAAACAACTTCGACCCTCTTCTGCTCGTTGGTCCACACAAACACCTCAACAACTCCATCCCGCCCACCGTCTATCCTTCCGTAACGCATCTGCACCCACCCCACCTCCCGACAGACACACCACACTTACACATCCTCGCCCGACACCACCGCAGCAACTCAACCACAATGGCGACTGAGGTATGTTCTTGCGTGATTCGCCTCCCCTCCGCCCCCCCCATTGCCTTGCCCACTCCCCGCCGCCGCTGTCCAAACTCCCCCGGCGGCATGCCCCTCTGCGCACCACGCAACCCCCCCCCCCCGATAGCACCCTACGCTGCCAACGCTTGCTAACTCGATGGTCCCCCAACAGCGTGAGAGGTACGGCAGTCGTGTCCTGGCTTGCAAAAAGGCCCCCGCGGTGCACTGAAATTGACGTCGCAACAGCAAGACTTTCCTCGCCCGGCTGTGCGAACAGGCTGAGCGCTACGATGGTAGGTCCCCCCCTCCCTCCCGCGCCGCCCTTTGGCTCGTCGGCCGAAGCCTGCGCAATGCTGACCAAGTGTGTGTTTTTCTGCAGAGATGGTTACGTACATGAAGGTCAGTCGATAAGCCACTTGTCACCCGCTCCGACTCACATGCTGATGGTCTCGCAGGAAGTCGCCAAGGTATGGCCCGACCGCCTCTGCCTGGCCGGGGCTGAGCACGCCGCCAGCACCGGCCGGGCCTGCTCGAGGTGAATGAGTACTGATACGCCCCGCAGGTCGCCGGTGAGCTCACGGTTGACGAGCGCAACCTGTTGTCCGTGGCCTACAAGAACGTGGTCGGCACCCGACGCGCGTCATGGCGCATCATTTCGTCGATCGAGCAGAAGGAGGAGTCCAAGGGCACCGAGAAGCACGTTGGCACCATTCGTGAATACCGCCAGAAGATCGAGACCGAGCTTGAGCAGGTCTGCCAGGATGTGCTCAACGTGCTGGACGACTCGCTCATCCCCAAGGCCGAATCTGGCGAGTCCAAGGTCTTCTACCACAAGATGTGCGTTGCCCCTCCCCTCCCCCCCCGTCGCATGTGCTGCACACGCAACGCAAACTAAAACGCAAACTGACGCCCGCCCACAGGAAGGGAGACTACCACCGCTACCTTGCCGAGTTTGCTTCGGGCGAGAAGCGCAAGGTCGCCGCCACGGCTGCACACGAGGCCTACAAGGTATGACGCAATAATTGCATGCAGCTCACCGGCAAGTCGAACACGAGCTAACCTGAGTCCCCCCCTCCCCCAGACGGCCACGGATGTCGCCCAGACGGAGCTCACACCGACGCACCCCATCCGCCTCGGCCTCGCCCTCAACTTCTCGGTCTTTTACTACGAGATCCTGAACTCGCCCGACCGTGCTTGCCACCTCGCCAAGCAGGCCTTCGATGACGCCATTGCCGAGCTCGACTCGCTCTCTGAGGAGTCGTACCGCGACAGCACGCTCATCATGCAGCTGCTCCGTGACAACCTGACTCTCTGGACGTCGTCGGACGGCAACGAGGGCGAGGGTGCCGCTGCCGACGCACCCAAGGAGGAGACCAAGGCCACCGAGGACGCGGCGGCCGCGTCCGAGGCCAAGACTGAGGAACAGCCACCTGCCGCCCCTGCCCCTGCCGCCTAAGCGCCACTTCCTTCTGCTTCGACCTTGTGTATCCTCAGCCATCGTCATCTGTTTTCGAATAGACGAAGGGGGCCGGTTAGCGAGCGTCCTACGGAGTTGTGCGTGTTCTGTGTGAATTTCAAAAATTGGCTTTGGCAGCAAGCGGTTCGGTACGGTCGTCGAATTCCCCATGACTGAAATGTATTTCCCTTTAAATCTCGTGTATCGCCGGCGCCATCCCATCGAGCACGCAGTGTGTGGTGCAATCCTGCCTCACGGCGGGACGGCAGCACCTTCGGATGCCCCTCTCTGTCTTTGCGAGGGCTTTTGGACTGCTATCGGCGAGACAGGGCTGCGCTCGGTTGCTCGGATGCGACCCTCAATTCCCCCCCATGTTTTCGTTTTGGCAGCCTATAAACACCTCCATCCTATGGCGGACAGAGATGTTTGACGACTCGTTGGTGTGGCCTCGGAGTCAGGACAAGGTTCAATGCGCCTTGCTGAGCAGTACGCAACGCTCTGGCGGGCAAAAAAATGTCACTTATACTGCACTCTTAGCTAGCCTAAGGAATCGTTACTTCAAGATTTTTTTTTCTGCATGCCATGCCGTGATGTCAAGGCTCTAACCACATTTGTCTGTTATGTGTTATACATGGTGTCGATCTGGTGGCTTTGAACGGTCCTTTTCAGGTTTGCCATGAGCCCGGTCCGCAGGCTCGGGCTGCCCCACTACTGGTTATTGGGAAGCCCCGCCCAACTTTTGTCCTGTGTCGCGTCGCATGCAAAGACACGAAGCCAGGCCCTGGAGCAATAATCACCGACTCCAGCCTACAATTTGGTAGAGATGGCCTACACGAAAGACTACTACCGCATTCTCAGCCTCGACAGACCCAGCTGGCGCCCCGCAAAGCAAAGCACGACGACGGCCGACGTGCGACGAGCCTACAAAGCCGCGCTGCTCTCAGCACATCCAGACAAGCAGCAGCAGCAGCAGCAGCGATGCGGCGACGATAATAATGGCAGGACCAAGAGCAAACCCCGATACACGGTCGACGACATTAAAGAAGCATATACGATACTCGCCGACGCCAAGACACGCGCAGACTACGATACTTGGTTCTTGCACAATTACAATGACAATTACAATGACAATTACAATCACAATCACAATCACAATCACAATCGCCGCCAGCGCCATGGCGATACTCTAGGGTGTTGCAGAAGAAATAGTGGCGGCCATGAAGATGATGACGATGACGACGATGCGCACACTTTGTCAAGCGACTTTATCCTCGGTTTGGAAGTACTCGATTTGAGCGAGTTTAGGGTTGTTGAGCAGGATAGAGAGGTGATGGAACATGGTACGTCGATATCGTCAGCGTCAGCGTCTAGTTCCTCGGTGTCAGCATCGGTATCGGCGTCGAATTCAGATTCAGATTCAGAGTCAGAGCCAGAGTCTTTGTCGTCGTTTTTTGCATCGGAGAGAAGAGGAAAGCGAGAAAAAGAAGAGAAGCAGAAACAGCAGCAGCAGCAGACTCGCTGGACGCGCGAGTGTCGCTGCGGCACACACGCCGGATTCAGTATCCTGGAGCAACAACTGGAAGACGCGCTGCAGAGGGGTCGGAATGAGGTCCTGGTCGGATGTCAGGGGTGTAGTTTGTGGGTTCGCGTGGGGTTTGAGGTTGAGGAAGATGTTGAGGAAGATGAGGAAGAGGGGTGAAGGGAGATAGTAGTGCTTCTTCTACTCCTATTTCTACTAGTACCTCTCCTCTTGCCCCCGCCTACCTGCCCTCCTCCTCCTCGAAAGACATTCAACTGGCGCTACCTAGCTATACCACAGTTAGAGGCACTGTTGGAGGGTTTGCGGGGATATGATGCCACTCTCTCCGTTTCTGGATCAGATGCCAGAATCATCGGGCTTTTCCTCTCCTACCACCATTACGTCTACGTCTACGTCTATCTCGACCCCGACTGTCAACATGCAGATCAAGCCGACCGACGCCCATCTCAGGAGGATTCCAGAAGATTCATTGCCCCCTTTGTACATACATACTTACAAGCACACGCAACGCAAAGCCGGTTGCCCGCTATCCCAAGCACCGTATGTGTGTGTTCCTTCCGGTCAGCAAGTCCAACAACAACAACAACAATCCCCCATTGTACACCAGGGGTTTTTTTTATTTTCCATCAGCCTCTCGACATTTCTTCCCCTTTGACGCTCGAGTTTGATCATCAAGCCGACCCATGAATGGATTGATGTATATTATCTTCAGACCATCTGTCTGTCTGTCTGTCTGTCTGTCTGTCTGTCGTGGAAATGCGAAATTGGGAAATTGAGATATTCCTGGAACACACTGGCTACAGATTACTACAACTCTTCCAAAAAAAAAGAAAGAAAACATTTTACATACATACATACCAACATAACCTCCTCCTCCTCCTCCTACTACTACTACTACTACTACTACTACTACTACATACATACATACCACCACCACCACTACCAAGATGCTCCGCAGATCAAAATCCCAAATCTCCCTCGCCACCGCATCTCACGCCACATGCGAATTCGAAAGCAAATACTGCTGCGCGTGTAATCGGCCTGCTCGCCTGCTCGCCTTCGTCAATGCTACGTTGAGGCTTCTGCGCGTCAGGCCGAGACACTACAGGCCGCTTGTCATGTGTGGCTGTGCGTGCCATTGGAATGGTGAGAGGCCGAGGACGTCGTAGTGTGCTTTTGGGGCTTGCGGGTGGATTGGGGACGGGGGTTGGAGGGTTTATTGGGGACTGGGGTTGAAGGATATGGGATTTGTAGGGTAGGGTAGGGTAGGGTAGGGTATGTTTGTTTCACGGTTGAATGGGAAATCAGACAGGTGGTGTTGAATGCGAATTATAAAGCGGGGATTGATATGGTGGGATTGTATCGCCTTTTTGGTTGGATGTGTAGAGGCGATGAATGTGGACTATTTCTTTGCAGATTGTGGGGTTTTTTGGTCTTTGTCGTGATTCTGCTTTTCTCTCATGCCTCCTTCGCAAATCACCTCAGAATTCTTCAGGCCCAGACAACCGTCATGGCGAATACGCACCTCCACTTTCTACTCACCATACATAGCACTCACCAGATGTGAATACGCAAACGCACAACGCCGCTCGCCAAACGGGCCGCCTCACATTCACTTCATGGTCAATACACAATATCTCAACCTTACCTAGCATATAATCTTTTCGTCTTTTTTCCCACTCTCACCTCTACAGCTGAACATTTCCATTACTTCTTGAACGGCTCATCGCCACATCCAACATGTCTCCACCGTCCTCATTCTACAGCACCGACTCGGGCAACCCACCCCATCCACAGCCCACCCTCGTTCGACCCGAGAGAAGCGACTCTCTCCCACAGAAATATGGCCAGCTTCCAGTCATGAATCTCCCGAATATCATGCTCAGCGTGGCCGAAGCGCCCACGGACAATGGCGAGAGCCAGCAATCGCAAGCCGAGTCTGAGTCTGCGGAGCAGCAGAGGTATGCGGCTCTCATGCACTCAATGGATATGATGGAGGGAAGCTACAAGTACGCTGGATTGGGGCTGACGCGCAGAATTCCCGGTAGTGTTGCGCGGGGACGCGCTCTTGCGGCTCGTCGCTTGCGCTCTAGCAAGACGCTACCTTTGTCGCTGCGAGCATGCTACAACGAGACGTCTAGTCCTCCTCCTCCTCCTCCTCATGACGACAATCCCCCGGCTCCAATTGGAAAATGGCACTGCTGCAAGTGTAATTGTAGTCATCAAGTCTACGCCTATCCGCCCGACAACCAGCATCCCATCAGCGTGCTAGCCTGCGAGTGCACGCACAGTTCCTGTGCTAAATGCACGCTCTCGGGACAATTGAAGGCGTTTGTACCCATGGTCGAGCCCGAAGTCGTGCCTTTGACTGAAGACGGGGCGAACACGATTCGCTTCGGCGTCGTGTGTGACGGCTGCGGCGTGTCGTTGCGGGCGGAAAAAGTAGACGGTAGCAGCAGCAACAGCAGTACTACTTTGACTGCAAAAGAAGCCGTAAAGTCCGCGCTCCTCCTCGCACTTCCCAAACGGCTTCGCCGCAGCGAACCCCAGCACGCGTTGCCGCTGAGAAATCTGCGTGCCTCGCGCTCCATGGACAGTCTTCTCGCCGCCTCCCACGCCACTCTTCTCCCCTCCCACGGCGTCCCCAAAACTTCCATTTCAGCACTCAACCTGCGCGCTCTCGCGCTCTCGATGCAAAAAGCACACGGTGCGCAAGCCGCGCTCGTCGCCGTCCGCTTCTCGGGCCGGCCCTGCACGAATTGCGGGCTGCAGACGCACAACGCCGCGTCGCTGTGCTTCCAGATTGTGGATCCGCCTCGCGATTTGTATCATGTGAGGTTTGCGGCGTTGATGGCGGAGCGCCGCGTGGATGGCGACGTGGGGTTTGGCAGTTTGGAGAGGGATAAGGAGAGGGGACATGGTGAGGAGAGTGTGGTGTTGATGGGTGGGAGGGTTGTGCATCCAAATCCCGTGAGGTGTCATCCTGTTGGGTAGGTGTGGGAATTTGGGATCAGAGGGGAGGGAAGGGAGGGAGAAAGAAAGAGAGTGTGGATGCATGTATGGGCGTTGCGTGGGCCTTTAGTTTTAAGTCACTGTTTGGATTCGTTCGCCGTCTTGAACACGCGTATGTCAGAGCACGGAGAAAAAGGTGGCACTGCCGACTACCGAGTGCCAACTGCCAACTGCCGACTTGATATTTTGTACCAGTCACGAGTTTGAATAACGAAGTGTATAGTGTTGATTAGGGTTTAGAGAGGTTCTCATGATCGTCCTCGCTGGGTGAATACACAATTTACCTCTACTACTGTACGACTATAACTTGGTACTTTGATACAACAAACGATGAACTAGCTACATAATCCTCTTCTCCTTTATATATAACTTACTCTATCTAGCCATAACCTTTTATATACTAATTTAGAGCTTTTTCTTTTAGCATTTTTATCTAACAATTTAATATTAATAATGAGTATAAAAAGCTGATTTTTACTAGTTATAGTAAAAAGTAATAGCAACTTAGTTTATTCTTCGCTATAGTAAATTATACACATACAAGGAAGGTGAATAGTTATATAGATATAAAATTCTATTAAAATTCATTCTTCTACGTATAATATATATTGATATTGTTCTATCTATATCTATACTTTACTTTAGTTAGTTTTACTGCTATAATCGTACAAGTAGTTAGAAAAATATATAATTCAAGAAAGGGATATTCTTTTAATTTAAAAAAGCTCCTATAGAGGAAAATAGCAAATAGAAAACTAGTTTGGGTAATCTTTGTATTAGATTACTACTAAAGAAAAGTACTTAAGTAGGTTAGCTATATATACTATAGGCTCTAGGGCTAGTTCTAGTATAGTTACTTATATAATATATAAAATAATTACTAAAGGCGCTTAGTAAAGCTTTATATAGGTGCCTAGTATACCTTTTATATAGGCTACTCTACTATAAAAACTTATAGTAGTAAGTTTTATAGTATAGTAGATTCTATAATACTAGCGCCTATATATAGGCTTAGTGTTAGTTACTACTTATAATTATCAAGCTATTACGCCTTGATTTTCAGCTTTTTAACTATACTACTATAGCTTATTTTATAAGTTATTTTAATTTTTTTTTAAGTACTAAGAGCTTATTTTAGCTTTTATTAGTGGTTATATATTGTTATGGGCGAGAGAGGCCTAACTAACGAGTATGCATTCACCTATTGTACAGAAGAAGAAAGATACAGAAAAGAACTATCTAGAGGGCCCTCCTTTTATAGTTGTTACTCGTACGAACGCTCAGACCTTTAGTTTTCCTCCTTACTTAAGCTTGTTCGTACGTAACGAACCACGTCATTTAGTCACGTGACTAAAGTCATGTGATTCACTGCC
>NW_007360310.1:570079-577295 GCF_000359705.1 Exserohilum turcica Et28A
ATGGGAGGTACGAGGACATTATGGCAGAAGACGGTACGCCGCCGTGGGAGAGGGCGTAAGCTATACTACGAGGTGAAATAGAAAGGGTTCCACCGAACGACGCTCGAACCAGCTGAGCTGCTAGAGGACGCTGAGGCAGTAGATCGTTGGGAAGCATTCACGGAGGCCAAACGAGACAGCGAGGGCCGCCTCCTAGAGGGGTTTCGGAGAGGCGATGCGGTATCCCCTAAGGAGGGGGGTATTGTAACGGGCTGAACGCCCTTTGGATAGCTCCTCGATGGAATCTCGGGCCAAGCTGCGCGCGCACCATCTGAACTACGTTCAGACCGAGCAGCGCTCAGACAACGCGCTCAGATACTCTGGCATAACCTTTCTCCGATAAGTAAATAAACACCACGTAAGCAGAGTAGATAGCTCCTTATCGAATACAACCTCTTGTATACCTCGCGATTGCTCCCCGGAGCGCAGCCCCTTACAATATTACTAACCCCTTGCTCTTATATAGCTTTACAGGGCTAGCTACTAAGAACTGTTCTATAATTCTACCTTAGTATATTACTATACGCAATAGTGTAATAAAAGTACTAGCTATAGGAACCTATATGTTACAAGTAACAAGCAGAAGGATTCTTCCCTTGTTGGAATGGCGAGTGGTTGGAGAACCACTCAGGATGACACCAAAGGCACGACGACAACCCCGCGGTGATCACGTGACGTGTGCTCCCGCCAAGAGCCATGCTCCCGCCAAGGAAGGGAGAATGGGAGGCCTTGGGAGAATTGTGCTCCCACTGCTCCCATGGGAACATGCTTCCGAGGGAGAATAGGGAGCATTAGGACAGAACACAATGGGTATAAGAATGTGTTGGATTTCATTATTACACTCGTTGTGGTCAACTTATTATACTGTACTCTCTTACAAGTTCTTTACTTAACAAGATTAGTACTTTGTTATTCTATCTTACCATAGAATTGATTGTCTTTACTATTGGTTAAACATCCATAACTCTTTTCCACCTAAATTACTCGGCAATCACACAGCTTACCACGAACCCGCTGACTCGCCCTAACCCGGATCGAGTCCTAGCTAAGTATAGTCGAACCCCGTGTAACACTTTGACCACCACCGAATTCAGTGGAGGAGTTTAACCAATAGTTCGCTCGAATAAGATTACCATAATGGCCCACAACGGAAACCAGTTCACCCAGGGACAGGAGCCCACGGCTGCGGCCCCTACGCCCTCACCAGCTCTCGATGACGAGATGCTCGAAGGAAGTGGTTCGGATTCTGACTCTTCAGATGACGAGAACAACGACACGAACCAGGCCGAGGTACGAGATCTTAAGCGAAGGCTACGCATGCAGGAAAAGCAGCATAGCGACTAAGCTAAGCAGATGGCAGCTATGCAAGAAATGATAGCCTAGATGGTAAGCCAGCTTATGGCTACGCCTAACGAGAAACCACCCCCAAAACCTAAGATGGCAGTACCCAAGAAATATGAAGGAGGACGAAACGAACTAAGGACGTTTCTCACCAACATCGACCTGTACTGTGGATTCAACCAAGTACCCAACGACCAGAAAAAGATCCTAATAGCCAACACACACATGAAGGGCAAAGCAGCTATGTGGATGTAGCCATATGTTAAGGATTTCCTAACCTCACCCACCACCCACGGAACTAGGGAAGAAACTAAGGCCTTGTTCAAGGATTAGGAAAGTTTCAAGGAAGAAATAGGACGCATCTTTAGGGAAGTAGACGCAAAGAACCAAGCAGAGAAAGCAATTACTCGCTTAAGGCAAACTAAGTCCGTATTAGCGTACACAGCTGAGTTCAAACAGCTCTAAGCTAGAATCGACTGGGACGACGCAGCACTTCGAACGGTATTCGAAGCCGGACTTAAGGACAATGTCAAAGATAGTCTTGTGCACCACGACAAACCTAATACACTTCATAAGCTAGTCGAGCTAGCCACCCGAATCAACAACCGACTGTGGGAACGAGCCCAGCAAAAGGGACGATTTCAGCCTACAGTGGCCAACATGAAGAAACAGCGAAACCGCACAGACAGGGACGGTGACACCGTCATGACTGGTAAAGTCCAAGACAAGAGTAAGAACAAAAAAAATTCCTAGAAAAACCAAGATGGTGTCTCTAAGAACGAACGACAAAAGCGCTTCGACAACAAGGCATGTCTCTGATGTGGCGAAGTAGGACACTTCCGCAGAGATTGCCTGAAGAACGAAACTAGCAAGCAGGCAATAGTCAAGGTCAAGATGATCAGACTATCCACGCCATACCCCAGACACGATCTCACGTTAGAGGACAATCTTAGCGATGTAGACCTCTATGACGAGGCACGAAGAGCCACTAGCCTAGAATACGTAGTCATCCCTGAACTGGCCTAACCAAGTATCGAATGGGACGTACCCCAGGCGGAGGACTGGACCGTTAGCGGCATGGACACTCTACAACGATTGGCCCAAGGACAGTGTTGGACATATAGAGACAACACACACTAAGCCAACAACTGTATCTCTAAGATAGGAAGGATAGTCGTCACAGGACTAAACGCCACTAAGATCATACAACAAGCACAAAGGGAACAGCCATACTTTATGGAATTAACTAAGGTCTTAGACCAAGAAGCACCTCAAAAAAGCTAACGCACGAAGCACAAGGACCTGCATTAGGTCGACTGCAAACACAAGAGATGTAGTCAGCATAAACGCGCAAAGGAAGCATCAAGATACGGAGGAGATGATTGTTGCCACGACCATCTAGAACTAGAAGAATGCTGCGTGGATCAATGCCCCGTACACGAGCAAGAAAAGATACAGATTGCCCACGAAAAGTTGTGCTAGGTTAAATGCACAACCAACTGCTTATTTTATCAAAACCAAAGAAAGGATGCGGAGAAGGCAGACAACTTCTACTATAGCACCCTTATGCCCAAGGAATGCAAAGCAAAAGATTGTCAAATGCACACTAGGCTAGGCCAAGAAAAGACTTAAAGAATTAAGCCACAACCAAAAGAGGTAACGAACGACACTCTAAAGGAGATACCTTACTAGAACATTTATTGGAGATTCTGTTACGAAGACTGATGTAACGTTCACTTCGACGCCAAGTACGGCGCGGGATATTTTCCCCAAGAAGGGAAGAAGTCGCAGAAAGGACGACTCTCTAGGCCAAAAAACTAGGATGCCGCTAGAGACAGGGTCACGCTAGCAAAGGCAGTCCTATAACGACCCTTAAATAAGTACAACACACCAAGAGCCCACGATTGAAGCTACAAGCAATAGTGGTTGTACACGGAAAACGAATGATCGCGACCATCGATAGCGGCGCGATGCATACCATGATCTCATCAAAGACGATAGAGAAGTACTAGATACCACATCGGGTCAAGAAGACGCCAATACCTGTGGTACTAGCCGACGACAAGCCTATGGATTACAGCAACGGCATGATATGGTTAGAAACTGAACTAGTGACGCTAGAATTAGCGGGCACTACAAGCACAATGAAAATCAATATCATAGACCTTAGAGAGGAAGAAATATTAATTAGGTATAATTGGTTACAGGATCATAACCTAGCCATCGACTAGCAAAAGAAGACCATTCTCAGCCAAGAACCTGCGCGCAAGGTTGCTGGAGTACGACAAGAGACACGCCCGACGAATCAGAGCTCACCCAAGGACGGGAGATTCGGCAAGATCTCACCGTATAAGATCGCGAGAATCTATGCGAAGGACCCTTGACAGATAGGAGTTATATAGATAAGACGCGTCGCGCCCACGAAGGACGGACCCTTATCACTAGATACGCTAAACAAGGATTTATTAGGTATACTAAAGGAATATTAGACAAACGAGTTTTGAGATTTATTCGAAGAAAACAAGGCAACAGACCTAGCTGAACACTAGGATTGGGATCACAAGATCATCCTAGAGGAAGGAGCGAAGTTGACGCTAGGAGGAATGTATCCTATATCGCCCGAGCACGATGCTGAGCTTAAGGAATACCTTTAGAAGAATCTAAAGAAAGGATTTATCAGACTAGGATCAGGCCTAATGGCCTCACTAATATTGTTTGTAAAGAAGCCTAACGGAAAGTGGCGACTGTGCGTCGACTACAGAAGGTTGAACGGGGTTACTCGAAAGAATAGATACCCACTACCACTCATATCGGAGCTCATGGATCGACTTCAGGGAGCTAAGTGGTTCACGAAGTTCGATGTCCGGGAGGGATTTTACCGGATTAGGATCAAGGAAGGAGACGAATGGAAGACAGCGTTCAAGACGAAATATGGACTGTTCGAGTATACGGTAATGCCGTTCGGATTAACGAATGCGCCGGCAACCTTTCAATCAGTCATCAACAGCGCTCTCCACGAATACCTTGGAATCTTCGCGACAGCGTACCTAGACGATGTACTAGTGTACTCTAGAGGATCGCTCAAAGAACATGTCGAACATGTCAAGAAGGTCTTACGAAAGCTTAAAGAATATAAGCTATACCTTCAAGCCAAGAAGTGTGAATTCCACACGCAGGAAATGGAATTCCTAGGCTTTATTATCTTAACAGAAGGTGTTAAGATAAATCTAAAGAAAATCCAGACTATACAGGAATAGCCAAAACCTAAAATAGTCAAGGACGTGCAATCCTTCCTAGGATTTGCGAACTTCTACTAAAAGTTCATTAGGAATTACTCCTAGATTACGACACCACTTACGGAGATTACGAAGAAAGACATAGGGTTTAAATGGACCAAAGAATGTCAGGAAGCCTTTGAAGAACTAAAGCAGATGTTCCTCGAAGCACCCGTACTAGAGATGTACGATCCAAGACGGAAAACCAGAGTTGAGACCGATGCGTCCGATTACGCACTAGGAGCTGTACTGTCACAGCAGTGCCTAGATGGGAAATGGAGACTAGTGTTCTACCATTCACGAAAGTTCTTAGGAGCAGAACTAAACTACGATGTTCACGACAAGGAACTACTTGGAGTAGTCGACGCCTTTAAACAATGGGAGGTGTACCTGTTAGGTCTCCTAGACATGATCGAAGTATTCACCGATCACTAGAACCTAACGAGTTTCATGACAACCAAGAAACTCAACTAACGACAAGTTTGATGGGCCGAAATGCTCGCCCAATTCGACTTTAAAATAACGCACCGAGCGGGATCGCTCAACGGAGCCGCTGATGCTCTAAGCCGAAGATCCAACCTACGAGAAGAAGGACACAAGGAGCCATACAACGCAGTCCTCAGGCAGATGCCTGATAGAAGCTTGAGGTATAACAAGCCTGACCTAGTCAAGGTCAGCGTAGTAGCTCACCAAGTCACGACTCTTCAACAACAATAGCAAGAGAAAGCCACGCAATAGCGACAGGAACCAGAATACCCGCCAGAAGTAACTAACGATGGGATAGAACTTACGGCTTTAAGAGAAGGAACACGAACGTATGTGCCTCCTCATATAAGAACAGAACTCATCAAGACCCTGCACAAGTCCCTAGAATATGGACACGCAGCGGTAGACGAAATGGTTAGAAGACTAAAAAGGATGTTTGATATACCACGCTTGCGAGCGAAGGTGCAGGAAGTCTTAGGCAACTATTTGGCATGTCACTAGAACAAGCCTAAGAGACATAAGCCCTACGGCCTGTTACAACCCTTACCGCCACCAACACGACCATGGAGTAGTGTAACGATGGACTTCATAGTAAAGCTCCCGAAATCGTTAGAACTAGGATCAGCTCGACTTTGCGACACAATCCTAGTAATCGTATGTTGATTGACTAAAGGAGCCAAGTTTGTGCCTATAGAAGAAACTATTACGGCAGATGAATGCGCGTATGAAGTCTAGAAAGCACTAGTATTAGAGCATGGGATACCTAAGGAATTTATTACGGACAGAGATAAGCTGTTTACGTCGAAACATTAGTTGACGTTCCTAGCAAAGATGGGAATTAAGAAAAAGCTATCGACTAGCTTTCACCTAGAAACAGACGGACAGACGGAACGAACGAACCAGACGCTGGAGGAGTATTTGCGATTCTACACCAACAAGCTGCAAGACAACTAGGTTGAGCTCTTGCTGACAGCACAATTGGCGTACAATAGTAGAAAATCGGCAACGACGAAATACTCTCCGCACTACGCGAACTACGGATATGAGCCGGTTGCTCATCGAGATTTGAAGGATATTGAAAGCATTGCAGTTAGAGCAGACGACAAAGCTCGACTGATGCGAGAATTGCACGAGCAATTAAGCAAGAATATAGCTTACAGGAACCTCACGGCATCTAAGGCTGCGAATAAACAAAGGATTAAGGGACTAACCTTTAAGAAGGGGGACAAAGTCTTCTTGTCACAACAAAACCTAAAGACTAAACAGCCAAGCAAGAAACTAGATAATCTCCAATTAGGACCATTTGAAATCCTAGAGACAATTGGACTAGTAAACTACAAACTCCAGCTACTACCAGGCATGCGCATACACAACGTGTTCCACAAGAAGCTATTGGAACCAGCACCCTAAAACGCCGAGCTAATGGAAGATATCGAGCTCGAAGACGACGAGTACGTAGTCAAGGAAATCAAGGACCTACGGAAAATCGGCAGTCAGTGGAAGTACCTAGTCAAATGGCAAGGATGGCCAGAGAGCTATAACACTTGGGAACCAGAGGAAAATTTGACGAACTGCAAGTCACTGGTACGTGAGTACCATCGGAAAAATCCACAGAAGCGAGAATCGGATTCTCGTAGGAAAGGAAGTAATCAAGAGGTAAAGGGTCGAAAGAAGAAGAAGAGTAATCAGCCTGTAACCAGCCCGGGTCAGTCGATTGTACGGGTAGCGATGGTTCGGTTGCCGGAAACTCCATACCAGGGGCGGAACTCCCCTCAGCCTCCTCTTTTTCACGATTCTGAAGGTTCAGAATGGCATGATCACGGTCAGCGTACGCTCGCTCTCGCTCCTCGACCTCTAGGAGCTCGCGACGAAGTCGCGCGGTCTGTTCCTCAGAACGAGCAAGCTCAAGACGCTTTTGACGCTTCTCAGCCTCAACCTTTTCCCACTCTTCCTCAGTCACAAACAAGCTGCACTCAGCCTTCACAGCGATACAACCAGCACACTGCCCGGACGCAGTATCTACGAAGCAACGAAGGTTCTTCTTCTCACAGCGCTTACAGCGAAAAGTCATCTCT
>NW_007360310.1:586821-589854 GCF_000359705.1 Exserohilum turcica Et28A
CCGATACATGAGACACAACTGATACCACTGGTGTCGCAGCGACAGCGCTCATAAGGCGGCGCTCCTGCGCGCCGCTGGCGAGGACAGAACAATCAATACAATCAATTTCTCCCATCAATTATCGCAGCTATTCATCACAGTGACTTAAGTCTATCCTTGATTAGAAAACACCTCACAGTCTGACAAGCCTAGATCTTCACGCTATTAAAGATAAATAGGCTTTACAAAAAGATCGTCCATTAAAAAAGCCACTAGCATCTTTAGGCGTAAGAGCTAGTAAAGAATCGATAAATATATTTATGAAGGCTATAGAAGAAAAGTAGGAAGCTATACTATAAGAGGCAATGAATAATAGTATTTTATCCATACCAAGACGCTACTAAGTAGTGGTAGATGCTGAAGGCTAGTATACTAAATATTAGATTCTATTACTAGCCAATTTTATTACTTTCTTAAAGAAAAACTCTTTTTGTTTAACTTCTCCGCAACAATTATTTAGAATTATAAATTTCTCTATAACTTTTTAGTAGTCTCTGCTATAACCCTAAGAGAGCTATACTTAACTTTAAGAGATTTCTATACCGTAAATAAAGTGTTAAATAGACTTATATCTCTAGATTTTTCTTTCTCTATATTTTCGTGTATATATCTCAATATAGCTGCTTACTAAGCAAGAAGTGGGCCCACTACGCTAAACCACTGGCTTTTAGCTTACTAAACCTATGCTCTACTTATTTTTAGCTATTTGATTAGCTAAGTCATCCAAGTTTAAAAAACTCTATCTGTAACGGGTCGAGTCCTATTAGACTGCGCACGCAACTACAACGCGCCCACCGCGCCACAAAGGCTGGCACAAGATATCAGAGCTGCTGATATCGTTGCGTAGTTGATACATAAGATAGCCACCGCTATCTGTACTGTAGCGGGCTACCTAGCCCGTTACACTATCTTTCAAAGGACTTTTCTTGACTTTCACCCCTCTATATCTTCTAGGCACTAAGAGGGATTATTTAGCTTCTACAGGTAGCGCTGAGTCTCCATTTATTCTTAAGTAGCTTTTACTTTTAGCCATTTTATAAATAGCTGTTAGGTTTTTATATAAGAGATATTAAGGTAATCTATTTATCAAGAGCCTTTATATCTATTAGTAATATAAAGAGTTCCTAACTACTCTTTAACTACCACTTCTTAATAATAAGATATTATAGTTGTTTACTTTCTATTTATTCATGTAGAATACTAAATAAAAGTTAGTCTAAATAGTCTTCCTCTTTCTGATCTTTTTCTATCATAATAGCTATAAGGCTACTATTATTGATTCATAATAATAGTAAAACGTTATTGAATACTAGCTATAGCATATTTAGATAAAAGAAATTTATCTTTTAAAGTACTATAATTTTTACCTAGTAGAGGTCTTATATATAAGTAACTTAGTACTTTCTACTTTTCTAATTTAGCTTTCTACTTAACGTAGTTCACAAGTGAGTCGCTAACCCAAGCGAGTCGCTAACGCCCCACTAGCCTATTAACTTTATCCCTATAACGCGTAATGTCTTAACAACCTAACTATCTATTAATATATTTTAAATCTAATCTTTAATTTACTCTTTTTACCGTCTAGTTGCAACGTGTTTCAAGTGTAAACTATGCTACTACTATCTATAATGTCCTACAAAGAACTCTATCTAATTAACGCGCTAGAAAGCGCCCTTAACGTAACTGCGAGCTAAAATTAAAGCGCCTAAATAAGTTAGAAGAGGAGGCTTTTATTAGACGTATTTTAAAAGAGTCTACGCGTGGATTTACCTCTACAAAGGCTAAGGTTTAAGCAATAGCTAATAAACTATTAAAGAAGTGTAGTAGCAACCCTGTTAGTAAGAATTAGGTTAACAACTTTATTAGGCGGACTGCTAAGCTCTATACGCACTAGAGCTGTCCCTATAATTACTAGCAAGCCGCCTATAAGAATCTAGTAGCTATCTAGCGCTAGTTTAACTTAGTCTAAGTAACAAAGTAGAAGTGGGGTATTATAGACAACAATATCTACAACTTTAATAAAACTAGCTTTATAATAAGCAAGATTTTATTATAGTTATTAATTATAATATCAGAAGGATCTAGGAAAAAGAAGCAAATACAGCTAGGCAACTATAAGTAGGTTACTATAATCTAAGGCATAGGCGCGTGAGGTCGCTAAATACCACCCTTTGTTGTCTTTGCGGGTAAAGTGCTTATTAATATCTAGTTTAAGAATTTGCCTACTAACTAAGTTCTTAAAGTTAGTCTTAATAGCTAGATAAATAATTAGTTTAGTCTTGCCTAGTTAGAGCACTTTAATACCTATATAAAGAGCTCTACTATAGGTAAGTATTAACTGCTTATTATTAATAGCTATAAGAGCTACTACTCTATTAATTTCTAAGATCTTTGCAAGAAGAAGAATATTATGCTTCTTTATATGCCTACGCACTTGTCTTACCTATTATAGCTATTTAACGTTGCCTGCTTCTCGCTGTTAAAGCGCAAATATAGCGACGCTATTTCAGGCTTAGCACGCAACCGCACCTACTATATTAGCAAAAAGACTTTCTTACTAGCCTTTAAGACTGCTTTCAAGCAGTCTATTCTAAAGGAGAATATCTAAGCTAGCTTTAGAGGCGCTAGTCTAGTCCCACACAACCTATAGGCTATGCTATCTAAGCTTAATATAGTAGTGCAGACACCTATACAATTACTATAATAGACAGCTGCCTAGTAGGCGTAGAAACCACGTAACGCGCGCGAGGTTAAGGCTTAAAGTACTCTTATTTAATAGAGAGTAAGAAACTACCTTGGGTCTACTATAAATTCTCTCAATAAGAAGGTTATATAGCTAAGTAAGGAAGCTTAGTAAATAGCATATAAGATAATGCTTATAAGGGAGGAAGTAGCTGTAACGGCGCAGGTAAGGCAGGTCGGATCTGTTTCGGTCGTAGGATCACTCAGAGGCATATGGGAGTGCGTGGGATCACAAAGAGCCTAGGATTCAAC
>NW_007360310.1:590401-592578 GCF_000359705.1 Exserohilum turcica Et28A
TATAGGCCTTGTACGAAAGGATATCAAAAGTCTACAGAGCTAGCTACAGGGAGTGTCTCAATATATACCTATCCTAGTCGGGTCCGAATTCGGATCCGACCTCGGGCGAATGGCTGATGAAGGGCGGCAGGTACTTCCTCCGATCCGGCTCTGGGATTGGCTCCATACTTGGCGAAGTTGTAACATCGTTACAGTAGCTACTCTTTAAGAGGCTCTAGATATAGCAAATAAGCGTAAGAGCTATAAGTAGCAATACGTATAGATAGAAGAGACTCTTACTATAGGCAAAGTACAAGAAGTATTAGCTAAATAGGTAGGTAGTAGTTATAGTAATAGTAAGAGTGCGTTAAAGAGGGTGCGAGAAGAGTGGTAGTGCAGGCGTTGCCAGTAGACTAGACACAACGCTTATACTTACGTAGTTAAGATAGATAGTGTAAGTAATAGTAGTAATTCTAATAATTAATTTAGTATATTGTAATAGTTTATTAACTGTAATAAAAGACTATAATAACGTGTTAACGTTAACGCGCTAGTAGGGAGTGACTAACTTGCTTAGGTGACTGACTTGCTTATGAACCACGTTAACTATAGTACTTATAAATAATACACTTAGTAAAAAATGCGTATATAAGCTCAGCTCTTTATAGATAAAGTAGCTTAATTAAGTAATGAACTTAAACCTACTATATTATTACATGTATAAAAGGATTAGCTTTCAATACGCTTTATACGTACGTCTAAGCTCTTATAAATAGCACCCTAATAGCTATAATAGCTAGACTATAGTCTTAGTTAGATAAGTTCTTCTAAGACTCTATAATTAAGCGGAAGGCTCTCTACTACCTTTATATAACTAGATAAGGAACAGGAGAGTTTCTTTATTACGTTTAAGTCTTTAATTTAAAATTCTAAGAAGTAGGCTTAAGCGCTATAGACAACGCTTAAAAGATTAACTACTTAAAGAACTCCCTTAATAAAGAGTTGCTTAAGTATTAAGTATGCTACTAGCGTAATAAGAATCAGAAGTATAATAGCTTTATATAAAGAATAAGAGTTACGTAGAAAAACCTAAGAGCAATAGAATAACTATCATCTAAATAACTAACTTTTACGTTACTGTTCTTCAGTAACACTTAAGCTATATCTAAAGAGATAGACTAGACCTTTACTTTAGGCGTAACTAGGCTATATACAATAAAAGAATACTAAGGATCCTATACTAAAATTAAAAAACGCTATTAAGAGAGACGTTGTCTTTACTGTAGCGGACGAGGACACTATTATAACGACTATAACGCTCCTCTTACTACTTATACGTATAAACAAAGAAACTATACTAAGGTGGCTACTATAGCACCTATAGAGGATAACTTAAATAAGGGAAAAGAAGAGCTGTAACTAAAAAGCGCTAGTTAGGGCGAATAAAGCAGGAAAAAGATATTATACAAGCACTGCATAGGATACATAAACTATTAAAGCCTACAAAAGCAATATGTATAAATGTAGTTAAAAATCGTGTAAGCAATGCTATTATAATGCTTAACTATAGGTATTGCATATATTCAGTTATATATAACAAGCTTATATAACAACTAAACCTACTACGGTATATAATCTTATCTACCCTCTTAGCAATAGTAGATAAAAAGACAAGTCCTATACAAGGAGTAATAGAGTTCATACTTAATATAGAAGAGGTAAAATAAAAAGTAGTAGTGTATATTATCTTGTCTATATACAAGTTTAATATAATCCTTAGAAAGACCTAGTTAGAAGAGATAGATAGAGTACTATATACTGCTAAACACTGCCTACTCCTACAACGCTACAGATTCTCTGTACAAAGTAGGGAGAGCACCACGCCCACACAGATAGACTATGCTGCTATTACTACTGCTGCTTTCTAACTACACATACAAAGAAATAGAAGATAGAAAGTGTTAGAGATATAAGCTAGTCAGCTGATCTCTAGCAGAATCCGGGTGCTTGGCTAACACCTAGATTCTATCATTAGTCTGCCAAGACTGTGATAAAAGACTGTAATAATCGATCAACATACATCTGATCGATCAAACAGATATCTATTACGCTAAAGATTACGCAAGCTATTACGTGGCAGATTCTTCTAGAATCTGATATAGTCAAATATATATAGTAGTAGATCAGCTAAGTAGATA
>NW_007360310.1:601776-606948 GCF_000359705.1 Exserohilum turcica Et28A
ACAGTTAGCTAGAAGCGGACGTTGTAGTGAGAAGTCCTGTCGATCCTCTATCGGACGGGGTGCAGGCCGTGCGATTACTCTTAATTGGAGACGAGATCCCACGAGCGAGACGGCAAGACGCGAGTCTTCCTAGGGACGCGACACGACAGCAGCCAAACGCTGTTTAGAACTAGCTAGAAGAGAAGTACGGCCGAAGGTAAGCCCTACTAGTCCTCACTAACGAGGAGTAGGCCGCAGTTAAGGACTGCGCGAGCGGATCGAAGAGCGACCAGAAGCCCTGCATATTAGCAGGCAAAGAACGAGACGTCCAAAACGAATTAGGCAATGGAGATTAACGTTCCAAACTTGAATGTGGAAGAGCTGGCGGCGTACGCTGCTGCCAAGAACCAGGCAGGAGTATCAGATGAAGAGATCCTGCGCGAAATTACACAAATGCTTAGAGAGGACGGATAGAAGGAGGCAGCAATCAGGCCAACGATTGAAGCGGTCGCCAAACGATCGGCCGTCGTGGGAGGAAAGGGCTCATTAAGGCAAGGAGGCTCGCCGAAGGCCAACCAGGATGCCATGGCCCAGATGATGGAGCTGATGAATCGGTTAACAGCCTAGAACCAGGTGCTAACGGAACGGCTCGTGGCACTCGAGCGTAACCAAGCTGAGGGGCGTTCAGAGTCGTCCCATAGAGCCTTCACGCCTCCCCTAGCAGCAGCCGCAATCGCCGAGCCAGCTGCGCGCAGGAACAAGTTCCCGCACCTAGAACCATTTAATGGAGATTAAACGAAGTATGTAGCATTTAAATATAAGACTTAAGCTAAGCTCTAGCACGAGTACGAAGGAACTTTAAGCCTCGCTTAGATCGAGTACGTGGTTAGTAGGTGTACAGGCAAGGCAGCGGATGTACTTCTACCCTAGGCAATACAGAACTAGAGTAAACGCCATATTGAAGACCTCTAGAGCTTTATGGACTAGCAGTTTAACGACCCACACTAGAAGTCTAAAGCACTTAATCGCCTTTTAACTCTTAAATAAGGCAAGCTCTTAGTAAGAGACTATCACATAGAGTTTAACTGTCTTGAGATTTAGTTAGGCGAGCAGTTTGGCGAAGCAGCTAAGAAGAGTATGTTCTTAAAGGGCCTTCACACTAAGCTGCAGGAGGCTCTTGCTACGATTGATAAGAATCTATCGTACGAGTAGCTAGTCAATAAGGCAGTAAGAACGTCCAACAACCTCTACTAGGTAGGTCTTGTTAAACTGCGCGCAACGAGCTCCCAGGTGGTAGATCGCCCTACTACGACAACCGCTTAACACAAAGCTAGTCTAGACGTTATAGACTAGGAGCCTTCAAAGGTTAATTAGGCGCGAGAAGCTAGAGGCAAGCCACAACAACCTCCGCCTGACTGCTATCGCTGCGGAGAGCTAGGTCATATCGCGAAATACTGTCAAAACGCCACCTAGGTCAAGAAGGCAAGGCCCGCGCTAAGCAACGTTGGACATAAGCCGCAGGAGGAAGTCGATTAGGTGCTAAGTAGCGAGTTGGAAAAAGAGTAGCTCTGGACTAGAGTCTCGGTCCAGAGCCTCTAAAGATGGATTAGCAGATACGTAACGAATGGAATTAGTTTTAGTAGAAGTATATACGTCCTCTACTAATTACTGTAGATCTTATTATAAATAACGTAGTAAACGCTGTCGCGCTTATTAACTGCAGATGCCTATGCTATGCACTAATTAGCAAGAGATTCGCTTACCGCCACTGTCTAGAGCGCTTTTAGATCCCCTCTTAGATAATTAAGGGAGTAAACAGCAAGCTGTTAGAGATTAGCGAGGTTGCCTAATTCTCGTTTAAGATGCATAGGTACGAAGAGACTGCTTATGCATACGTGATGGACTTGTCCTCTAGTAAGGACGTGTAACTTAGTAGGGGATAGATAGACCACTAGGACGTATTAGTATCTCCTGCTAAGAAGAGTATTTTTATCTACTTGAAGGGCATTTAAGTGAGGTTGACTAAAGGACGCCTATAAGGAGGAGTTAGCTAAGTTAACGCTGCAGCGTTTACGGCCTTAGTTTGTAGGCATAAGAACGCTCTAAATAGCGTTTAGATCTTCGCCGCGTTAATTGTAGACATCGACAAGGCGCTACAACTAAAGAAGCCCATAGATGTACGAGCGCTGCTACTAACATAGTACTAGGAGTTCTATGAGCTCTTCAACCTAAAGCAAGCAGAGAAGCTTCCACCGCACTAAGGGCCAGGGGTGGACCACAAGATTAAGCTAGAGCCAAAGGATGCTTAGCTACTGTAGGGACCCCTCTATAGCATGTCGCGCGGAGAGCTCCTAGTCCTTAGAAAGGAACTTATATCGCTTCTTAAGAAGGGATTCATCCGCGTAAGCAGCTCGCCAGCCACAGCGCTAGTATTGTTCGCCAAGAAACCTAGAGGAGGGCTCCGACTGTTCATCAATTATCGAGCTCTGAACGCAATTACTAAGAAGGACTGGTACCTGCTACCCCTTATCTGAGAGACACTTAACAGCTTAAGTAAGGCTAAATAGTTCACAAAGTTAGACGTTATCGCAGCCTTCTACAAGATCTATGTCGCACTAGGCGATAAGTGGAAGACAGCCTTCTAAACAAGATTTGGACTATTTAAGTGGCTAGTTACCCCCTTTAGCATAGCAAACTCCCCAAGTACTTTTTAACGATACATTAACTAGACTTTAAGAGAACACCTAGATAACTTCTGCTCAGCATACCTAGACGACGTACTAATCTACACTAATGGCGATCTGCGCCAGCACCAAGAGTACGTCTAAAAAGTGCTTAGCAAGCTGCAAGCTGCAGGGCTATAGGTGGACATTAAGAAGTGCGAGTTTAAAGTTAAGATAACTAAGTACCTTAGGTTTATTATCAAAGCAGGTAAAGGGCTAAGCATAGATCTAGCTAAGGTAGCCGCAATCCGCGAGTAGGAGGCACTAAAGATAGTAAAGGGAGTAAGATTGTTCCTAGGGTTCGCGAACTTCTACTAAAGGTTTATTAAGAACTTTGCGCAGCTAGCCGCACCCCTTACTAGGCTTATAGGTGACGTCCCCTTCTAATAGGGATCTAAAGAGTAGTTAGCCTTTAAGAAGCTAAAGGAGATCTTCGTTACAGAGCCCACGCTGGCGGCGTTCGACCCAGATCGGGAGACAGTGCTCGAGTGCGATTCGAGCGGCTACGCGGTGGGCGGGGCGCTATCACAGTACAACGATGATGGAGTCTTACGGCCTTGCGCGTTCTTCTCGCGGAAGAATAGCGCGCACGAGTGCAACTACAAGATCCACAACAAGGAGTTGCTCGCGGTAGTACAATGCCTTAAGGAATAGAATTCTAAGCTGCGTTTAGTTAAGAAGTTTAAGGTGATTATAGATTATAAGAACTTAGAGTACTTTATAAAACCTCGCATGCTGAATAAGCGCTAGGTAAGATAGTCGCTTTTACTTAGTAGGTATAACCTAGAGCTGCTGTATTGGCTAGGCAAGCAGAATGTGAGAGCTGACGCGCTCTTAAGAAGAGAACAAGACCTACCTGCAGGGGCAGAAGACGAGCGCTTGCAGAAGCGTTTCGTGCAAATATTTAAGCTAACAAACTCCTATTAGGAGATAGCAGAAGAAGAACTAGAAGAGGAACTAGAAGAAGCTATTTTAGTAATAGCCACGAAAACACGAAGCTAACAGCGGGAAGAAGAGGCTGTTACCCTAGCTAAAGAAGGACTAGGCCAACTACCTCCTAGAGAACTAGACGAAGAAGCGTTAGAGCAGAATGAGTTAGAGAAGCTCTAGCAAGAAGCGATAGCAAAGGATTAGGTCTACTAGGGAGCGAAGAAGGCTGTAGAGGACTAAGAACGACGTTTCCCTGCAAACTTAGGCCTAAAGTGCTCAATTAAAGACTGCTTAGCAGACGGCGGAGTCCTGTTTTACTAAGGGCGCAAGTGGGTGCTAGACAACAACGAATTGCGAACGGCAATCATCAGCGGCGCACACGACTCATTAGTCACTAGCCACCTAGGACGCGAGCTAACGTACAAGATACTCGCAAGGGACTACTTCTGGCCAGGCATGACCAACTCGATCTGGAGATATGTTAGAAACTGCGACGCTTGTGGACGGAGCAAGTCCTAGAGAGAGGGCACGCAAGGCCTTCTAAAACCACTGCTAATACCCACCTAGATCTAGAAGGAGATCTCTATGGATTTCGTTAAAGGGCTACTAGAGAGTAAGGGCATGACTAGCTTAATAGTAATCACTAATTAGCTTAGTAAGGGTGCGATTTTCGTACCGCTCCTAGATACAAAGACAGAAACTGTCGTTTAAAAGTTCATCGAACGTGTAGTCGTATATCACTAGCTACTAGACGCTATTACCTCTAATAGAGGTAGCTAGTTTGTAAGTGCACTATATATAAGACTATGCGAGCTTCTAAAGATTAAACAGAGACTATTGATAGCCTACCACCTACAGACAGACGGTGCAACAGAAAGGATAAACAGCGTCTAGGAGACCTACATCCGAACGTTCACGAACTAGGCTTAGAATGACTAGGCACAGCTCTGCCTAATAGCCTAGATCGCGATTAATGGTAGAAACGCAACGTTAACTAGAATGTTACTATTCTTCTTATAGCATAGGCACGAAGTAGAGCCACTATAGCTAGAGCTAGACAATAAAAGGCAACAGCGGAAACTAGCCAAACAGCTTTTAGATAAGCAGAAGGCAGCAGAGATCGCGGTTAAGCTACAACAAGCCATAGAACTAGCCTAAGCAGGCATAGTAGTTGCTTAACAAGAACAAGAGAGACAGGCGAACAAGACTCAGAGAGAAGCGCAGAGCTACCGAGTAGGCGACAAGGTATGGCTGAAGCTCGATCAGCAGTACAGCACAGGGCGAAGCTCTAAGAAGCTCGACTGGAAGAACGCTAAGTACACAGTGGTTAAGGTAATCGATAGCCACTCAGTCCAACTAGACACGCCCCCAGGCCCACACCCTGTTTTCCATGTCGATAGGTTGAAACTTGCTAGCAACGATCCGCTCCCAAACCAGGTTCAGGACGACTATCAGCCACAGCCGCTGCAGGTAGATGGAGAAGATGAATGGGAAGTAGAAGAAATTGTAAGCAGAGGAGGTACGCCGTCGTGGGAGAGGG
>NW_007360310.1:608509-643120 GCF_000359705.1 Exserohilum turcica Et28A
GCATTTAGAGCACTATTTAGAGTTATTAATAACTCTTAGTTTCTCTACTCTAAGGCTCTGCCCTAGAATATAAAGCTTTCCTCTAATAGCTCTTGGGCTTCTTGTTCTGTAGCAAAAGCTACGCAGGCGGATCCAAAGTTTTGGTTTCCTCTTCTAGATTCTGGTGTTAGCCAGAAGGGGTTGCCTACTACCTTTAGGCCTTTATTGAAGATTTCAATTTCCTCCTTTAGGACCTCTAGGCTATGGTTTGTTAGTAGTTTATGGATAACTACTTTGAACCAAGGAGTGATTGGTTAGGCTGCTTTGAACTCTGTGATATCCTTCTAGATCTCTTAGTTTTCTAGAAGGTATTTTGCTAAAAAAGCTAGAGTGGTAGTAACTATTTTATTGCCTTTTGCTAAAGGTGTTACTAAGTCTACGACTAGGGATTGTACCCCTCCCTTTGTTGTGAAGGCTTTGTCAAAAGCGTTTCTAATTTTTAGGGCGTCGAATGCAGTAGGTATATTACTAACTAGAACAATTTAGCGATCTAATAGGCTAGTAGTCTTTTTTTAGTTGTCTTTTTATGTGTTTTTTTTGTGTGTTTTTAGTTTTGTTTTTTTTAGATATATATCTAAGGTTATTCTTAATTACTAGCTACTACTATTGCGTAGGAGCTAAGGGGCTGAGCTTAAGGTTAGGTGGGCGGGGTATTTGGTTTTTTAAGGCGTCTAACTTTCTCTCTTAGTTCTTTAGAGACGTTAGATAGAGAGGAGATTTAGTCTTCTAGAATTATAGAGTTTTTCTTGTTTACTCTACTATTCTCTATAACGTCTCTAAAGACTTCTATAAGGTCTAGTAAACTAGTTTACCTAGTAAGGTTGTTTTTAGCTAGGTCAGCTGCTTGGATTACTAGGTTTCTAGCAATCTCTAAGGCCTCCTTAATAGAGGTTGCCTTTGGTGTTTTCCCTACTATAGGGTATCTTGGCACTGCTCTAATAAATGGAGAAAAATTGCTTCTTGTCCTAGTATAGGTAGGCCTAGGCGGTTCTTCTAGTTGCCTGTTAGGGCAAGGCGTAGAGGCCTCCTCAGCTATCCCAATTTCTAGATTATTATCCATTAGTCGTTTGCTTATGCCTCTAAGGTCCTTTAAGGCTAGTCTTTTTTTATTATTTTTATTATTTTAATATGTCTATGTTTCTTGCTAAATTTAAGCTTTAATAAGCTCCTGCGTTCCTATTAGCCCCTCTAGTCTTAGCATTAGAGACCAAGCTCTGTGAGAAAATTCTCACAGGCGTGAGATAACGAAGGAAGGCCTCCTTCTTCTCTCTACTGCGCGCTAGCGCCTTAGCTGTAGGTGTTGAAAGTGCTGTTAGTCGATTCCTCGTGGTCGGTTCTCCTAGATAGCGTGCTTTCCTAGCGGAGTGGGGGTGTAGCCAGAGGCGTTTGTACATTAGAGTCTTTAGGAATAGCTAAATAACTAATAAGCTTAGTCTTATATAGCTAAAGCACTTTAATAAGTGTATAAAAATAAGTAGTAAGTACTTATTACTTACTCTTTATGAATAGCTATAAAAGCTATAACTTACTAAATTTCTAAAAATACTATAAAAATAATAAGATTATTACTCTTTATATACTTTTATACTTATCTTACCTCTTGTAATAGGCGGGCCCAACGGGCCGAGCGTACAACTACTTACGCCATCCATAGCCAAAAAGGCAGTAACAAGACTTCAAGCTTCTTGAAGTCCAGGTAGTCGTATAGATATACTCGCTTAGAAGCTAAGCTGTACATACGTAGGCGTAGCCTCTTACACCTCTTATAGCTACTTAATATAAGCTATTTTACCTCTTTAAAGTAGGCTTATCAGTACTAATTTAAATTACTTATACTTACTTATATTAACTATATTACTAAATAAAAGTTCTTAAATCACTTTAAGTAAGCTTTCAACGTATTATTTATAGCTCGTCATATCTCAAAAAGGTTTCAAGGCGCTAAATTAGTGTTATTTAACTTAGAATAAGTTATATCTACCTTCAATATCTTGTTACGCCTTTTTTTACTTTTACTTATCAATACTTAGCTTTAGCTATCATGAACTCTAGAGAATACTCTTGAAATAAAGTTATAATTAACGCTAGTTAAGTAGAGAATTTAGAAACACCTAAATAGCTTATTAATATCTATAGTAAAGGCTTTCAAGAAAGTCTTAAAAGAAGTAGCTATTATTACGTATAAGATAGTATAGGTATAAAAATAAATTAGTAACCTTAAAGTAGCTAATATAGCTATTACCTAGTAAAAATTATATAAAAGAAAGTAGGTTTGAGTAAAAAAACCTTAATGGTAAAAATAAAGTACACTTAACTACTTTTAAAGACCTTATATAATATAGTAATAAAAAAAGTTAAAGAAGTAAAAGCGCGCTAAAGTAAGTCACTATCTTGATAGAAGTGTAGATAGTAAAATAAAAGTAGGTATGATATGTAAATTTATAAAAACATATTGAAAGTAGCCTTTAAATAGAATTTTATATTATATTACTTGAGATAGGCTTGAACTAGGCTATATTAGGCTATACTATAGTAGTTTTAGTGGGGTCTTAGCAAAAGTAGACGGCGAACCTGTGCAGACGGCGAACCTGTGAGGTACGTTATCACTTTTATAATAATAAATATAATTATTCTTAAGATCACCTATATAATTATCAGGACCACTTTTATGTATATATTAGTAAGGATTATAAGCTACGTTCCTAGTGACACTGGTAGGCTGAGTTAAGAACCTTTAGCATGCTTATTACCCGCCTCCTCGGGAGCTCTTTTTGGTCTCTCCCACAATATAGCCTTGGGTTTAAAAACATCCAATACAACATTGCACTAATAGCACCCGTTCACGAGTCAGCAACTTCATCTGCCACATCCTTTGAGCAGACAACGACAAGCTTATCCTCTGAAAACTCTATGAATAATGGTTTACTTCTGCTTGCTTGATAGATAGAAAATCGTCGGTCAATCCCCACCAAGGCTGACAGCACCCACACTTGGACCGATCACGCTCCCTACGCAAATGCAGCACGAGTCCACAAAACCTTAAGTTACAGCACAGGACCCGCCTTCAACTGTAGAGGGTAAGCCTTTGCACAACACCACACCAGCGGGCCATCCTGATGCTTGTGATTTGGCTCCTCTAGATGGCATACGCATTAATACATCGACATCCACAGCAGAGTTAGATTAGTCACAGGATGAGTTCCGCGATCCCATGAAAATACTGTGCCATAAGAAGAATATGTATGTCTACTTGCATGCGGATACTTACATTAGCGACGCCCATAAAAGCCGCTTTCCTGATATTTTGGAGCTTTTTAGGCTGTGACTTCTGAAGGACAAGAAGCTTGCTAAATTTCGCTCAGCTGACACGGAGTACAAGCTTAAATTGGGCGGCTTGAACCTACAGCAAACCTGCCCGTCAATTCTCATCTGCCATCCTTGGCTGAGCATTGAGGTCGGGCGCTTGATACTTAAGAGCCTCACGGCAGCAAGCCTACAGGAACAGTACAAAACCCACGGCGACAACACGCTCCCAGTCTTTGAGATGTACCCTTCTTCGTCGACGAATTTTGGATGCTGGGGAATTCTTTCAAGTACCTCAGCATATATATGGAAGATTATGACCTCAAGTGTGCCCAGCTCGTCTCAGACAATGAACCATATCAGATCAGCACTCTTACCTGCGGTGTCTCATTTGTCGCGAATGACAATGTTTTCGCTCTAACATCTGCTCATGCATTCGAGGACAATGACAACGAGAAAAGCGATAAGTGTGCCTTGAACCACGTTGACTCTACCTCCGATGATGGTGGTTTAGAGAGCGATGATACAAGCGCTCTCGAAGACTATGACTGGGGCGAGCTTGAAGTGGCGAAGGAGATGAAACAATACATCCCCAGTGATTTATACAACCCAGCGCATTCCAAACCGGAGTTCGAAAGACACGCCGGCTACTCTATATTCACGCCCAGCCAGGTTCTGGGAAGATCAAACGATCCGAAATGGGCAAGTGAGCCAAATCTTGACTGGGCTTTAGTGGAAATGCCATTTTCACGTATAGATGTCGAGTTCAACTCTCATGTGCCACTTAAACTACCCGAGAAACCAACTCCCGTCCATGTCGCTACTCCTTCTAGAGATCTTATGGGCACCATATCAAGCATCCCCTCATACATCTCCGGCTCTAGAGATTTCACAACCTTGACCCAGATATGGACAGTTACCCTTGACGGCCACAGTATGACTTGAATACCGGTAATTGTTACACTATATCTGCTGACAACTAGATAGGGGAAGGATATTTACGCAAAGGTGATAGTGGCTCGCCAGTACTTGGATTTGGGTATATGCAAGTATATGGCTACATTACTGCACTCAATTCCTTTGGCGAGGTCCACGTGATGCCGCTCCAAGCGGTGTTAGTCCAGATATGGAAGATGGTACAGCCACGCTCAAAATATTCAAAGCCAAGGGTAGGCCTTGGGGTGCGACCAGAGAATTCTGACCATCGTAAAACCACTCATACCAGATCCTCGCCGATCAGAGATCGTCTGTTTCAGTCCTGGCGAAAAGAAGTGGCAGCGGTGCCGGACACTGAAAGTTTTACTACAAGACCAATTGAACGAGAAGAAGTAGTATAGCTGAACGCTCCGATTTTAAGAATATCCGTTCCCCAACTTATAATAACGTCTACTACGCTAGATACTATCTACAGTATCACATTACAAACAGCATCTTATTCTGTAGGCATGCGTATTACTCCACATACCCCTATGTAATTCTTACAACGCAGCTCTTGGCGCTTACCTGCAACCCCATAGCCATACCCTAAGTCTTACTCCCTCAGCCCTCTGGATGCCTCAGCCATGCGCTCTCTGTCGCTGTCGTCAGATTTGTTTTCAGCCCTGCTGACGACAAATACCAAGGTAATCAAATGTGTATGCGAGGCATTTACCTGCAACGAAAAAAAGGCCACTGGTTTGTAAACAGGGACTAAAGTAGAAAGCCCTTTGGCTATAGATCGATGGTCTTATATATATTAAGTAGCGGCTGCAACAGCTACTACAGTAATGGCTACATTAGTGGGCAGCCGGCGCGGTTATACTGATAAGCTTCTGTCGTGATGGGCAGTCGCAGTGGTGGTAATAGGCGTCCGTGGTAATAAATTATGAAAACAGACTAGTGCAGAGATTATGTGATTTCCTCGCACCCAGAGCTGATCTGATGAGAGATTGATTATCCAATTATCATCGATATCTTCGAAACTTGTGCACGGTATAGAGAACACATGATCAAAGTCGAGCATAATCTGCAGCTTTAGCTGCCATGATTCCTACTTGTAATCCACTATATCAACACTTTGAACATCACCCTAAGAACAAAATATATCACTGATACTGAAATTAGAGCTCGCTATTGGAATTATATGTAGGAACATCCGCCGCAAGGCTATCTATTCAAAAGAGACAAGTACATTGGCCTGGCTGGGCCGGGACTTCAACACCCTTTATACGTGTAGCAGGAAAGACTCCATCACACCAACCAAAGCATGGGAAGCTAGAACACGGTTTTGCATCATAACATTCCTAATCTAGTTGTTAGCATTATTTCAGGAGCGCCTCGCTTTATAAGACATACAATACAGGATGCTGGGATAGCCAGGCTGACGAAGATAGCGGCTATGGTAGAGAACTTCATTCTTTTTTTTCACTGGTAATCTGTATTCGATTTATCAGTCTTAGAGAACGTTCTATGAAAAGAAAGGAGTATGCCTGCATACGCTGACTCGTAAAGAAGTTACCAATTATGTAGTGTTCAAGATATGTAAGAACAAACCAAGTAAAGAAGCTCTTAGCAGGACAAGTGAATAAGCAAAGAATAGTAGCAAGATTGCAAGTCTACAAAAAAACGATAACCTGTTTCCTGCTTGCTACTTATAATTCTGGGCGCACGCATCGCGAACCGAATTAGCTATAGCTTTAGGGAACGGACATACCCTATAATAGACAAAGTAATTTAACGCTTGTCCCTTATAGCTCGCACTATATCGCTCGCTCGGTGGAACTTGCTCTGACTAGCCCTCATTTGTGCCTCGGATCACCATCACCTATTAGCAGTTCAGCACTGACGTGCATTACCCAACCTGCACATGCAGTGCGTGAATCTGGGGGAAGAAGATACCACCAGCAGCGAGCGCACTATGTCGTTTTGCAGCAGTAGGAGTAGTGCCCAATTTAAATCCATGTGGTTCCTTGGTTAGATAGCACTCGTTCATCCTAGAGGTGGGTGGCATCGTGACGCTGAACGAACTCCTATTTCTGAATCGCGACCCTCGTATTTGCCGGTAAGCACACGCGTTCAACAGAGCTTCCATCGGCTGTTGTGGGTGTCTTTGCACTATGCATAGATCCTATTTTGTGCTCTAGATGGAGTTCTCTGTCTGAGAACAGACCACAATACCCTGGGCTCGAATGCGTCTGTGAGGTCCGCCTCTTCGAGTCTAGCGCCACTAATAGCCATACACAAGTATGCTGTCTGAGCCATGCCATGCCGTCTTTCCCGCTGTCGTCAGATGTTTTTTTTCGGCCCCGCCGGCGCCAAACACCGAGGCAATGAAGTTTGTGTGAGCATTTACCCAGAACGAACAATGTCATTGTAGGTGTCAGATGAACACGTGACCCGGGTTTGTCGCCTGAGAAAGCTGCCTGACGAAGCGCCTCGCGCCAACAAGGCTCGTGGGGACGCTGGCTTTTTGGGGCTGGTATACAGGCAGTCGAGCGCGGGACAGGCAGCGGCAGTCCAAAAGAAAGACGGTATATTGTGCAAAGTGGCCGTGCAAAATGGACGCGGGGCTGGGCACGATACTAACGGCGTCAGGCGCGAAGAGGGCGGAGGCGCAGCAACCCAGGTTGATTGACGGATGGAAGGATGGAATGGACGGGCGTAACGCCGTCACTCTAGTTCTTGTTCTTGTCGTTACTGGGCGTCTAGCGGCGGCTAAGTAAGTGAACCTTGCAGCCTTGGTGATTATCACACTGCTAGGCGCAGGGCTTGGTGGGGGATTTAAACGCCGTGTATGCGCCCATGAAACGGACCTTGTGGAGTACCCGCGCTTTCAGCAATCTCGTTGTGCTGCCTTGCAAACGATGTACAACGCCTGGTGGGGCACCTTGGAAGTACTGTAGTCCTCTCTCTCTCAACCAATCACATGCGCGACCGGGGATTAGTGTGGGTGGTCAATGCGTGCAACGGGTCAGACAATGCAACACCCCCTGCATCTCCCAAAGTAGAACCCACCAATTTCAAATCCCCACAACTCCACCACCATGACAGCTATCGAAAAAGCGCTTGCGGCAATCAATTCGCAAGGTCCAGAAGGACAAATCTCGTACCATGCAGCTGCAAAAATATATAGTGTTGCGGCATCAACTTTAACGCGTCGCCACCAAAACAAAACGCAGTCGCGTGCAGCCGCTGCACACCCACGACAACTACTCTCACCACAACAAGAGAAATACCTTGTCCAGCACATAGAAAAACTCTCTGAGCGTAGTACTCCACCGTCCTGAGAGACAATTAAAAATATGTTGCCAATATTGCAAAAAGACAGCTATCTAATAGCTGGGTTACAAGATTTCTTTAGTAGAATAGAGAGAAAATTATCACTAGAAACACCACTGGCATCAACCAAAACCGCAAAAAAGTTAACGATTTTGAAGATTACTATAATTACTTCTGTCTACTTCACGATTATATTAAGAAATACGATATCCAGCCGCAAAATATCTATAATATGGACGAAAAGGGCTTTCTCTTTAGTGTCACTTCAAGGACCAAAAGGGTGTTCTCTAAGAGACTTTAGGATGAAAAGAAAGTTCGAGCAGCTGTTAGAGACGGCAGCAGGGAGTGGATAACAACTTTAGACTGTATTTGTGCTAACGGGAGCTGGATATCGCCTATGATAATCTTTGAGGGCAAAGCTAGACTTTGAAACAACTAGGTAGAGCACCTAGATCCTTCCCAACACTAGATGTTTTTTGCTACTAGCGACTCGGGCTGGAGTAACGATATCCTAGGGCTATCTTGGCTTAAGCAGGTGTTTTAGCGCCAAACGAAAGACAAAGCAAAGCGCGATTATTGGTTGCTGATCCTAGACAGTCATAGGAGTTATTAGACTCCAAGTTTTCAAGAGTTTTGTGACTCTAACAGGATTCTCCTAGCTACTCTCCCTCCCCACTCATCTCACCAACTCCAGCCACTCGACGTTGGCATGTTCAAGCCCCTCTCGAGCGCGTATACTAAAGAACTTAATAGTCTGTCCCACCGCAGTCAAGGCTTAGTGGAGGTGCACAAAAGTGACTTTTTATGGTTATTTTAGGCGGCGTGGACACGGGCGTTCACGTCTAACAAGATACTAAGCTGTTTTTGAGCTACTGGCGTCCACCTGCAGGATAGTAATGCCGTGCTTAAATATCTTAAAAAGTCAACACCACAACAAGATATTAATCCAGAACTTAGAGAGCATGGTGATAGGGATACTACAAGAGAGCTGTCTAATTTTCTAGACAAAACTATAACGGGTTGTGCTGAAGTTATGGTCTCTGCGGTGAAAGACACTATTGCTTCACTCTAGGTCAACAACGAGATTTTGCACCACGAAAACACTAATCTACGAGAAGTACTTGCTATCAAAAATCATCTAAAGAAGCAAAAGAAGCCTCTAGAGCTCCAGCAAAGCAAGCAGTATCATACTCCGGCGGTGGTGTGGAGTCCTAGGACAATAGAAGATGCGAGAGCTCAAGAACGTCAAAAAAAACACCAAGAAGAGCTTGAAAAACTCCAAAAAAAAGAGAAACAACAGGAACGAGCTGCTAGTATAGCTCTACGAAGAAAAATTAATAGACGAGGCAAGGACTGCGCGGGAGTTGAAGAAAATAGCGAGGGATAAAGAGAGAGAAGTGAGGGCCAAAGAACTCTAGTTAAGACGCGCCCAAAAAGCTCGCGATCGCGCAGTCGCAACTTCAAAAAAAGCTCGCGATAAGCAAAATATACCTAAACGAAAAGCTTCATCGTCTCAAAAGTCAAAAAAGTCAAAGGGTGGTGGTGATGCAGGCAGCCAAAGTGGTGGTGCGTCTGCATCGTCGGCTGCGCAGCCCACCACCAAAACAACGATGCGCGGCCGCAACATCAAACTGCCAAAGAAATTTGAGTAGATAGGATTGTTTTTTGAACTATTTAGACTACTCCACCAAAAAATCTCGTGATAATAGCTTTTGTATGGTGCTCTACAGCCTCATTTTTGATAGGCGGACATTTTAGTGGTGGTGTTGCATTGTCTGACCCGTTGCACGCATTGACCACCCACACTAACACCTCTACTTACCTGACAAGAGGGCGTTTGAAACAACAAACGCAGCCGGAGTTGTGAATGAAGAGTATACGTCGCAGAAGACCGATTACCGATTACCGATTATAAGGGCGATTGAAACGTGAAAGAGCTCTTAACTAACAAGTCACAGACTAGAGCTTCGAGACTTCTTGAATCAGGGGTGTTTTGTTTGAAAATAAAAAACATAAACATCGTTGGGTCTGTGTTCAAGTGGGGGTTTTTTTCACAATGGCCTTTGGCGGCATACTAGATAAAATGCAAGGCAAGAAGGCTATTACTACACCACCACCCCAGGAACCAGCACCAACAACAACCACCATCACCAGCACTTCAACACCAACAACTCCCTTGCCCTCTGCAGAAACCAGTAAAACAGAAATCATGGACCCGGCACAAGCCCCTGCACCAGGAAACGTAGACATCGACCAGGATGTCCTAGACGACAAACACCAACTGCCCCCCATGCCCTCCCCGCTGCCCACCCCCCACAAAGATTTCCTCCACTGCATGCCCCCGGACGCGCCCATGTACCGCAAATACAGCGTCTTCACGGCCGGCAGCATCGAAATGGGTGCAGCCGTGCAATGGCAAAAGCAAATGGCGGCGCAGCTCTCGCATCTCCCCATCACCATCTGCAACCCGCGACGCGGCCACTGGAACCCCAACATCACGCCTCTGGCGCGCGACGCCGAGTTCCGGGCGCAAGTCGAGTGGGAGCTCAGTGCTCTCGAGCAAGTCGACGTCATCTGCTTCTTCTTCGACGTCAAGACCAAGAGTCCCGTGTCGCTGCTTGAACTGGGGTTGTGGGCTGCGTCGGACAAGGTGGTCGTGTGCTGCGGCGACGACTTCTGGAAGGGCGGAAACGTAGAAATTACCTGCAAGCGCTATGGTATCCCCTTTGTCAAGAGCTTTGCCGAGCTCGTGCCCGCCGTCGAGAAGATGCTGGTTGAGAAGGGCATGCGTGTTGATGCGCACGGCGACTTAGTGGGCGAGAATGTGCATACGGAGAAGGAGAAGCCGAGGAAGAAGAGTGAGTTGGAGAGGGAGAAGCAGGACTTGGAGATGAAGCTGCAGGACTTGCAGGCCAAGCTGGCGCAGGTCGAGGTGTAAGATGGTTAGTTTGTCCTTTTATGTCCTTTGTTTCTTTCTCATCTCCTTTTTTTTGCACTTTGCGTGGCGGACGGACGGCGGACATCTGAGCGTGTTTATTTGGGTATCAACGGGCAATCATGGGCGTGGGTGGGGCTTTGTGTCAATTACACATCTGCTTGTTTAGTTTGATATCCAGCATACATACCTATCATTTCATGTCTTTCAGTCTTCTAAAATCTCCTTTTTGATCACATCCGTGACGAAACTGCATTTATTCATCATGGAGCAGAATCTACTTGAGCTTAACCTGCAGTACGCCCTTCCACGCTTGCAACGCACTATCAATGTATTCCGACGCATACGCTTCCACATCGGAATCCGACAGCACGCCCCGCAGTATCTCGCCCGTCTTGCCCCATCGAGCCTGAGCCTTGATTGTAGCTTCGCCTTTGCTCTCGATAAGCTTGATGTAGCTATTCGCTGCTTCGCGTACCGCTTCGAAGCACGTTTTTGTCGCGCTTTCAACTTCGCCCACCCAGTTCTTCGGCAGCTTGGCTTTCATGGCGTGCGTGCTCTTGGGATTGACTACCTTTTCGCGCAGGTTATCCGCCAGCTTGACAAGGGCGCGCAGCACCTCGAGCTTCGTGTAGCATGACATGAGCATGTTTTCGTGGAACATTGGGGGTTCATCCTCGGGCTTCACGTCAGTAGCGCTGGGCGTGTACAGCTTCTCCATTGCCAGGCGCATGGCGTGAAGTTCTTCTGGAAGTGCTTTGACGCCTGTAGGAAGCGACTCCATCTTGTCTGCCTGACCAGCCATTATCTTCACAACCGTATTGATGTGATCCCATACTTGTGCCACTTCGGACTCTGCTGGCGTCAGGTTGGCTGCTTCTGTGGTATCATTTGTGTTCTTGACAGCTTCATGGATGAGTCCTCCTGCATTCTCCCATGTTTGCGTCTCGCGGTATAGCAGTCTGCTGCTAGCCTCCCACACGTCGTAGCTTTGGAGAATCCACGACACGTTGGGGATCATGCTGGGCATGAAGAAGGGTAATGGCCCATCGGTTTCGGTATTCTCGTAGTTGGGAAAGCCGGATACATCGACGTTGTCGAAAATATTTTGGAAGCCTATACCAGTCAGCACAATCCCGTACATCAAGACAAGATACACTGTCTTACTTTGTTGGTCTAGGATAGGCAGGTGGTCGATTGATTCACCCTTCAGTCGCGCTATGCGGCGACGCTCCACGTTGCATATATGCTTGGTTGAGCTCGACTTGAATTTCTGCTTCAAGGATAGCAAAGCGGTAGCCTGGTCCCATGGTAGTACGTGCAGGTCCGGAAATATCGTATCGTCCGTCTTGGAATCCATTCTCTCCATGTTACCAATGGCTCTGCCGAGCTCTTCCTCCGCTGAAAAACCTTGGTAGCCCTTAGCACCAAAAGGATGAGTCAGTGAGATCCGGGACAAGACGAATGGAGAAAGGGTATGGACCAGCATCTCCTTGCACTTTGTGTAACTGTACATCTGGAAAGCACTCTTTCCGAGACCAAGGTTAAGGTGCAGTCGGGCAGCAAGTAATGCGCGTGGCCTGTCTTGCTTCTCCTTGTCACAAGCGACTAGGTGGCGTGCGAGCATTGCAGCTTGCAGGAGGAGCTGGGAGTTGGGTGTATTCTCTAGTGACTTCTGGGGTTCTTCGTGAAGCATGGTGTCATGGTGCATTCGAAGAAGGGCGTAGATACCAACATAACCTGCCGGAGAGCTGGGGTCACATCGATCCGATGACTCGCAAGCCTGGGTAAAGACTTTCTCCAAGACTGCTTCGCCATTTTGAAGTTCTTGCGGCGCTAGCGATGTTAGCAGGTACGTCAATTTCAGGATGTTTTGTTTGTGTATCTGCCAATCGTTATCGGTAAAGTTGTCCTATTCTGCAGTCAGCCACAAGCCTAGAATGTACAACTCGAATACATACCTGTCCGGATACTTTGGCGTCGATGAAGAAGTCGTAAAACTCAGTTTTGTTTTCCAGTCCTTGCACAAACGGCCGCAAGTCCTTAAAGCATGAGATGAGAGTCGAGTGGTTTTCCCAGTACACCTTGCAGTCGTCCAACATCGGGGTGCCGATGAACTGGCGAAGCAACATGTACGTCAATTTCAAGACACGGTCCTTGGGTTGTGTCTCTGCTCCAAAGGCGCGTTGTATGATGTCAGATACAATGCCATTACCCCTAGGATACATCATGAGTAAGCGTAACAATGGTTCATGATGCGACTTACTCGTCCGCAGACCGGTTTTTCCGAAGTGCTTCTAGCAGCCCCGCCCATACATCATTCTTCCAAGCACAAAGTTCCCATAGGGCTTTAGAGTCTGGGTTCTCAGCCGACTGAGAAATTGCACTTTCGATAGTAGCAAGACATTGGCTTTCAACGAGAGCCCAATTTTCGCTGTCACGTGGGAGTCTTGTTCTCAGGCCCCGCAAGTCATCTTGATGCGTCGCCATGAGGTCTTTCAGGGCACCAGGCGGGCTGTCCCACAGGGTGATGAGCTCATCGCATCTGTTTTGTCGCGTGAAAAGCTCGCCCATGAAGCGTAGATCCCGTATATCCTTACAGGCAATCGGCTCATCCTGATGGCTTTAGCATACAATGCCTGTAAAGAGTGAGAATTACTTACTGGAGAAGCTTCATAAGCCTGCTTCATTAGCCTTCGCGCTAGGTCAAATTGAATCTGGCACTTCATGCCACCATCTGGTAGTTGACGTTGCTGCTCCGCCGAAAGTTGCGTGGCGAGCACTTGGGTGTAGTGCGCATGTTTCTTGATCGATGCAGACACAGCGCCATCTTTGAGCTCTTTCGTGTATTGCACCACAGCCTGTAGTTGTTAGTTGTTTATAGAGATGAATGGGGTGCTGACATACAAAACGAAAGTCCTCCCAACATTCCTCGCCAAACGCAGCTCTACCTAGCGCAGACCATAGCTCTTGTCGTTCTCTACGGCCCATTGATTTCGCGGCGCTCAGCCAAACCTTGGAGTTTTCATTACCAAGCCCGCTGATACAAACGGTGGTGGTGTGTCGTCGCGTCGCCTCTGCTAATAATTTGTACATGTATGCTAGCAGTCGGATGTCGTACACTCCCGGCTGTTGCCATGCCTGTTGTAATTGAAGAACCACATTCTTGGGATCTTGGTGTAGTTGAAGAGAAAGATCAGCTTTCCAAGCCTAATATAGGATCAGTCATCATTCACACAAAACCTCGGTTTTAGATAATCTTACTAAAAGGAATGGGTTCTTGGGACTCTTCTTCAGTGACTTTTGGACAAAAGAGTCGGCAAATTTGGCTTTTGGGTAGTCCCGCTGAGCCTTACACAATTTGTCCCAACTGTTGCACGCCATGATAGCTTTTGGAGGCGTGAACAGACGACGTAGAAGCGTCTGTGAATTTGGCCAGCGATGTTGGGATTAGAAATCAGCTGACTGGTGTAGGGGCCGCATGTGCGCTGGTGGTGGATTGGCGCAAAAAGACGAAATAGGCCATCGGGCGGGCAATCGGAGGCGAGTCTCGGCTCCGCTTTTACTCACGACACGAGGATTACCTTCACTACACTACCATCGTCACCATCACCATAAGTCTGATCCTGCTGAGTAATTGCAGATTAATAATGTCTAGATTGTAGTGCTTGACTCCGGAGTTTTCATAATGTCAATATCTATACAGCAAGTAACGCAGGCTTCATTGACGGACTAGATATTTACAGCGTAGAAATTTGGTTGACTACATCATTCCCGAGCATTCTAATTCATGGTAAAGCGGCTTTCTGTGCCACAAGTTTCAATTAAATCTCTATCTGAGCAAGCTTAGATTAAATTTCCGTGGTCGCCTTGTTACAACACCCCACTGGCTCAAGAGTTCGAATGATCTGAAACCATTTGGAGACACTCCCCATCAACATCAACATCATGACATGTCTTGACATGATTCGCAGGGGCTCTCCGGCAGTTTGCTGCCAATGAGAACAGTCTTTTGCCTGTCTATATATTACAACATCGGTACATTACTCATTCAATCATACACCGTGAATAACATGGAGCTCCTAGAAGGTAGGCCTCGTCCTCTCGCCCTTCCAGAACCCCATAACCTCTCCAGTTTCTCCAACCCACTCTTTAACCCCGGTAACAACTGCCTTTGCCATGCCCGCATTTGTCCCACTTCTCCCCCTTCTCTTTCCCTGCACACCAGTGCTGGCCCCGCCTACTCCAACGCCTGACCCGCTTCCATATGATTCAGGTGCCTTGCCTGGGGTTATGTAACTGCTTCCATCGCCAGTCGCATACTCGGAGCCCATGGACGGCAAGACATTCTCGCCAGCGGACAAGGAGACGAACAGGGCGAACGGAACAAGCCAGATGCAAAGTCCAAAGTAGGAAGCAATCTCGGTAAAGGTCGGTATATTCATGTCGCGCGCGTAGGGGTACGATGAGTAGGAGTTGGCAGGCGGCGCACTGAAGTGGCGGAACCATAGATAGTGGTTGACTATGACGAGGGCTACAGCCACAGTCAGCATGTCATGCAATGCGCTTGTTGTTCAGAGTGTATCATACCGCACGACAGCAAGAACAAGGGATCTGTGAGCTTGACAATGGGAAAGCGCCTAAGGTTCTGCGCATAGATGCCATGCGACACGATGCTCAGCAGACTTAATCTAGCTGGGAACTTGTCGACCACGAGGAGGAGAAGCTGGATGCCGACGACGCCATAGATGAGACGGTACAGCAGCTTTTTCGCAAATACAGTATGCTCTTCTACAAGCTCGGAAAGGTAGTAAAGCCCCGAGGCTACACTGCACCGTTAGCTTTGGACTTGTCGCGCCGCCAATCGGCTCTTCTGGTGGGCCCAAGTACCTATTGCCAGCGTCAAGAAGGCAAAGCCCAGTATGATACCAATGTATCCAAGCAACGGTAATATCCACATGGCGACTGGCGGCCTCTCGGAGGGTTCTGGGAGATTGAAAGGGTCTGGAAGGCAGGTTGCCGCACGATGAGGTCAGTCCAAAGGTGGCATCAAGAGCTAGCGGAGAAACCCGTCGATCCGCGCCGATGTGTGGGGGTGAACACCAAAAAGTTGTCGAACTCTTGGCTTTCGAATTCCGCGACACCTTGCCGTCACCGCTCGCTTTGCGCTGTCCCACATACCGGCATAATCCAGACACACCGAGACAGTAGAGAGCACGCTTTCCTAGATCTGCCTCTGGACCAAAAACAACCGCAATCATGTCGCGCCCCGAAGACATCCTGTACGCCTCCCACCGCAGCACAAGTCATGCGACGCAGAATTAACAGAGACTTCGATAGACCGCCCGACCTCTTCTACAATGACATCGAGTCGCGAAAGTACACAACTTCCTCGCGAATCCAAAAGATCCAATCCACAATGACCCATCGCGCCCTTTCCCTGCTCGGGCTAACCTCGCCCTCGATGATTCTCGATGTCGGCTGCGGCTCTGGTCTTTCGGGCGAGATCTTGTCGCAAACTGCTGAACAAGGCACACCGGGTGGCCCTCATGTGTGGATTGGCTACGACATCAGCGCATCCATGTTGGGCGTGGCACTGGAGAAAGAAGTCGAGGGCGACTTGTTGCTAGCAGATGCGGGGCAGGGTGTGCCATTCCGACCAGGAACTTTTGATGCGGCGATCAGCATCAGTGCAGTCCAGTGGCTGTGTAATGCCGAGACGAGCGAAGAGAGCCCCGTGGGCAGGCTTTCGAGATTCTTCAACCAACTGTATGCTTCCCTGAAGAGAGGCGGCAGGGCTGTGTGCCAGTTCTACCCCAAGAACGATGCGCAAAAGAAAATGGTGGCCCAGGCGGCCATCAAGGCTGGATTTGGCGCTGGTCTGCTGGAGGATGACATGGGCACCAAAAGCGCAAAGACATATCTTGTGCTCACGGTTGGCGGTGGGGCCGTCGACGGTGACATCACAGGTGTAGTGAGGGGCATGGAGGGCGTTGACGTCGAAGATGCGCGGAGAAAGACAAAGGGCATGAAGCGGGGCGAGGAGCGAAAGGGCAGCAAGGCGTACATCCTAAAGAAGAAGGAAAAGATGGAAAAGCAAGGCAAGGTGGTCAAGTCCTCGTCTAAGTACACAGGCAGGAAGAGGAGGATCCAATTCTAGATACCCACGGCATCACGACGTCACGCATAGCACGGAGTTTTGGGTCTTGATTTCAGTCGGCATCTTCACAAGGGTATAGCAATGGTCAATTCAATCATGCAGCATGCTATATACCACCTACAAGTACAGCTCTATTCACATTTCAGCTCGTAGTTGTACAGATTCCAGGGCGTCCAATCGTCAACGAAATGTGCCTGTTCCATGACCGATGTCATTGCCAGGTGCAACCAAGTGAGCCGAGGCCTAGATGTGGAGATATCATCGCGCTAGATGTTCATGTTAATCATGCCAATCATGCCTTCTCCATCTGGTTCAGGACAGCGCGGGTGAACTCGTGCGTCGTGGTGTTGCCTCCCATGTCCCTTGTGCGGGCGGTACTAAAATTCCGTCAGTTTTATTTTTGCGGCGTGCTGCTCATGTAACTCACCCGTCGGCAATGACCTTGTAGACGGACTGCGAGATGCGGTTGGCGTGGTCGTCAAGACCAATGTGGCGCAGCATCATGGCAGCGGACAGGATCAGAGCAGTGGGGTTGGCCTGGTCCTTGCCCTTGATGTCGAGACCGACGTGACGGCATCCAGGCTCGAAGACGGCGACGTTGCGGCCCATGTTGCATCCGGGGACGATACCGGGGCCGCCGACAAGACCAGCACCAATGTTGGACAGGATACCTCCGTAAAGGTTGGGCATCACCATAACATCGAACTGCTGAGGCCTGGAGACGCACTGCATCGAAGCGTTGTCGACAATCATGTCGTTGGTCTCGAGCGTGGGGTAGTCCTCGCCAACCTTCTTGACGGTGTTGCGGAAGAGACCGTCGGCAAGCTTCATGATGTTGGCCTTGTGGATGCAGGTAACCTTCTTGCGGTTGTTGGCAAGCGCAAAGGCAAAGGCGAACTTGGCAATGCGCTCAGACTTCTCGCGGGTGATGATCTTGAGCGACTCAACCACGCCGTTGACCGACTGGTGCTCAAGGCCAGAGTACTCGCCCTCGGTGTTCTCACGGATGATACAGAAGTCGACGTCCTTGTGGCGCGTCTCGTAACCAGGGATGTTCTTGAGGAGGACAATCGAGGCGTAGATGTCGAGCTCCTGGCGGAGGGCGACGTTGAAGGAACGGTGACCAGACCGCTCGACGGGCGTGTGGAGGATACCCTTGAGACCCAGCTTGTTGCGCTTGAGCGAGGCAATCGACTCGCGGAGGAGCTCCTCGGAGTGCACGTTGCCAGAGTCGACACCAGAGACGTCGACCTGCTCCCACTCAATAGGCACATTGTCCGCCTTGAAGATTTCCTTGACCGACTCGGAGACCTCAGCACCAATACCGTCACCTGCGCATGTTCAATATCGAGTCGCTGGGGGGTTCTGGGCGGCTATCGCGCGTACCAGGAATCAGGGTAACAGTGTATTTGCCGCCGAACTTGGTGGGCTTGAAGATGTCCTGGCCGACCGTGGCCATTGCTGCTGCTGCGTCAGAATTTCCATGCTCATGCTTTTCGCGGGGTAGTGCGTCATACACCGAGTAGCCATGGAGGGAGCCCATCGAGAGGCAGGCTTCGCGCCCCGCAGGAGCGTCTGGATGGGCGCATTAGCATTCGCGTCGCGGCCCGCCCAAAAATTCCCAATTGAGCCTGCACAGGGCATTGCTTACCTGCGCCGTTCGTTGAGAGGTCCTCGACAGCATGGTGGAGTTGCGGCGGTGGGCTGGTGGTGGGCGAGGGATTTGAGGTAGAGAGAAACAAGCTGAAGCTGGCGCTCGCCGAAAATGCATCGGCATCCGAACCGAAGGAAGAAACCGCGCTTGGCGAATCATCGCATCCGTCCAAACCCGCGGCTCGCTGCCTCGATTATCTCCGGCCCAGCGCACCCACTTTCTCTTGTTGCTCGTCCATCTGTATATACTCTATTTATTCTTCGATTCCTATGGGATGCATTGCAAGACAATGCTCCGCTTGGCTCCCACAACCCCTCCAACGCCCAAATTCGGGCAAGCGGAACTGTTCGCATGTGATAATGAGGCCTGGCCCTAGCATGTACGACCTTCCGTGGCCGGGTAGAGCCAATACAATAAATCCGTGCATTTCACGAGGAATATGAAACTTTTGCAGTATGTCTCGCATCAGACTGGCCTGTGAACTAATTCACATACTGATAAAGAAATTTTACGCTTGATTTTTCTCATCCGTACATGCACTTGAGTACATTAAGCAGCGGAAGAGCAAAACTTCCCTATCCAATTACCCAACTTATTTTCTTTGCTATCGCATGCAAGTGTTAAATAAAATAACACTTTATTGCATCGTCAAGGCTCTCATCAACTCCGCTTTAGCCTCAGCTGCAGGATCAACCAGCAACATAATAGGCTCTTCACCAAATTTAGTGACCATAACGCTCCATGTCCAAGATAAAGGTTACCGAAATAGGTACAGCTACAACGCATTAGGCAGGAGATGCTGTAAGAGGAAAGCGAATTTACTGGAGGAAAGGACCGCTATAGCGCCAGTGTAACGCTTGTGCAGAGTCTCGAAGAGAACAAATGTGGCTGTTAACGCCCCTCATCTCGTAGATTCGATGGAAAAGTTGTCTCATTGCGTCACGGAGCTGGGGTGGGACTGAGAACTTGAGCTCAGAGTTATTGAATTTCTTCAAGGACTTGGAAAGCGTATGATTGCTCATTGGGGCGGACAGTACGACAAGCCAAAATTGGTGACTGCACTCTTCATCTCTGCAATTCCAAGATTTTGGTCATTTGCAATGCCTGGTTTGACTCTTAACCGCGGATGAACTGCAATTGCGATATATTTGCTTGCTACTTTGGAATACCAGCTTCATACTATCATCCGAACCTCGCTATAAGTTGTAATGTATGCTCAACAATACTAGCAATTTTAAGTTATGTCCGACCTCAATTTAGGAATGCGAGAAGTTATCCACTCAGGGCACCGCTAGCAATTTATACCCGGTCCAAAGCCCAAATTACTCAAGGTGAGGATATTAGGCAGCCCAACTTGACATCCCCGTATAATCATTCCTCAGACGCATGCTCCCTGGATATCCTCATATTGGCTTTGATCCGCTCCAACAGCTCTGCCGTTGTCGCGAGAGGAGAAGGATGTAAGTTTCGCTGCAATACCGTTAGCCGAGTCTAGTACTTAACCAGACAGGCCCGATCCTCCAGCAACCCGCACACGTCCCCAAATACTTACATGCTTAAGCCAGGTAACACACTGATCATGTGTCCATGTCTCTGGATCTGCAATCTAACATTAGTCTGTTCCCTTCTCAAAATTGCATATTGATTATGCATAAAGGCAACGTACCGCCGGTAGGATCTTGACTGGGAAAGATGTCCTGACCCCAGATACTCCACGCTGCGACACCTGCAACTACGGCGGCGAAAGCGAAAAATGGGCCCTGTGCACTCGTCAACATCCGAAGAAATCGGCATTGAGAAGGCCCACTATGTATAGTAGATGCCAGGATAGCCATGAATAACCTACACGTTGCTGCACTGCTCGGTCGAGGGGGGTCGGCATGTTAAAGGGTGATAGATATGGCGAAGGGTGAGTCTTTTCCAAAAGTCACTTGAGGATAAAAGGCCAGATACGAGGGGTTTCAGCCTTCAAGTAGGAATTGGGTTGTAGGCAGCCACTGCATCGCCCCCCATGGATGCAGGCTGTTCCATGTGAAGCGCCACACACGTCGTCACCCCACCAAGCCCGATACAGCAAGGCTCACATTCAGCCCCTTGGTGGCCCGTGCGTCCACGCTTCGCTTGCCGGTCGACTCTCCGCACAACTAAGAAATTGCTGAATGCTTCACGATCCGAACACCGACTCGTCGACACATAACCGTCAAGATGCCTTCCGAAGTTTCCGACATTAAGCAGTTCATCGAGATCTGCAGGCGCAAGGATGCTAAGTGTACGTCTACCAATTTTGATGCGGAGGAGGTTGCGGTCGCGAAAAGAGGAGGATGTTCGCGCGGTGAAGGAAGAAAATGCGATTTTGGACCACGGCAAGGCTGCACAGAGAAAAATACTAACAGAACTGCAGCCGCCCGCATAAAGAAGAACAAGAAGGTCAACAACATCAAGTTCAAGGTCCGATGCTCGACCAACGTCTACACTCTCGTCCTTAAGGACACCGACAAGGCCGAGAAGCTCAAGCAGAGTCTGCCCCCGGGTACGCACCAGCCGTGAACAATATGTTTAACTCCTTGGGGCATAGAGTCTAATCCATTACAGGTCTTACCATCTCCGACGTTGGCAAGAAGAACCCCAAGGGCAAGCGCACCGCATAAATGGATCGAAAGGCATGAGGAACTGAGGACGGAATTGTGCAAGGACATCAATGCATGATGCGCACGAAGCATGAAAGCATGGGCGGACGGCGTCACAACGGATAACCCTTGTTCATTGGCATTACAGAACCCCTCACGTGGGTTACCACCAGGAATGAAAAATGTCAAAAAATCAGTCCAAACAGCATGAAGATATCTTGACGTAATGGTGGTGCTTCATGTTGTTATCATTACTGAATAGCTGGCTACGGAGCCCATAGCTTCATAGTTGCTAATACAGCGACTGCTTCGACTTGTTCTGTCCCCGCTTGACATTGAATACATGCTTATCTCTTCCAAGTGCACAATGCTGCCATTCAAATGCACGCACCGTCTTGGTGTCATTCAGGCAGACATGATTATGGTGATGCAATGGGACGTCGGGTCAGTACTCATAGGTCGTATCACATGAATCCTCGGCTGCGCTCCTATTGCACAACAAATAGCCTAGCATTCGAGCTCAGATTATGTCGCGACGGGGAGATGATAAATTTAGGTTTACGCAGCACAGGAGGAACGATCATAAATGTAAGCAGAGAATACCATTGGAATGAATTCAAAGATGCGACAGCAGCCGTACCTTTAATCCCTGGCATTGAGGTAATCCAATTTGCAAGAAACCGACATTGTGCTTGAATATGCATCTCCAAGTTACACCTGTGGGAATGAATGCAAGTGTTGGAGTTGTTGTGCAGAGGTAATGTGGAGCATTCCCGCGAGCTCCGCACTGGCTATCCAGGGCAGCGCTGCAGGGGTCCCCTGTCCTGCCAAGTTGTCTACATTCTGGATGAGCAGTGAACACCTGGCGGGTAAAAGGGCAGATGTACATTGTCTTGAGGATGTTTTGGATAGAGATGTTTGGACTACCGACTTCCTAAGAGCGAATTGCATTCGCTCAGCCCCGCCTCGTTACGACCACAAAACGCGTCGCGCCGCCCGATGAACTCTCCACGCGATCCATTCAACCGCAGCAGAGCAACCTTCAAAACACCCTCCGCCTTTGGCATCCTCCAGAACGTCGCGAACAGGACCGCCTTGCAAGCCGTAGAGTCCAGCAGGCAGGCAGTCGAGGCCACAAAACGAGCAATCCAGGACTCAGACATGTCCTTCGCTATCCCGCGCAACGTACCCAATTTCGAGAGCGCGCAACGCAAGTTTGAGGATAATGTTTGGAATAAGCTGCCAGGGAATGAAAAGGGCTTGCCAATGTACAAAGACAAGCCTTCGGGAAAAGTCTACGGATATGGCGCTGGGAGGGGAGGGTGGGGTTTCATGAGGGGCAAGAGGGGAATGGCGTTGATTGCCTTGGTGGTACTGGGACTCTTCTACTGGTTCGGATGGTCGAGTGGAGATGCTGTACAAGACGAGAAAGACACAGGAAAGAGCCTAGCGTCGAAGCTTGGTGGAAGCGCTACAGGGAAAAAGGGCAAAGTAGACTGGGAGAAGCGGAGACAAGCAGTAAAGGATGCCTTTTTGCTGAGTTGGAACGCATACGAGGAGCATGGCTGGGGCTACGACGAGTACCGACCGGTGTCAAAGAAAGGACGATACATGGCTGAGCCCAACGGTCTTGGTTGGATCATTGTAGATGCGCTCGACACGCTCATGATCATGAACCTGACCAAGGAATACAACCACGCCCGCGAATGGATATCCACCACTCTGGATTACGACAAGAAGCAGGATGTCAACACGTTCGAAACTACAATTCGTATGCTTGGCGGTCTACTCTCGGCACATTACCTACAAGACACACTCCCTGGGATGAAGCCCACAAATGCAAATGAGGAGGATCTCTTTTTGGAGAAGGCCGTGGATCTTGCTGACCGTCTCATGGGCGCATACGAATCACCTTCAGGCGTACCTTGGGCCAGTGTCATTCTCGCTACCTCCAAGGGCGAAGCCTCGCACGCCGACGGCGGTGCCTCTTCCACTGCTGAAGCGACTACGCTCCAACTTGAAATGAAATACCTCTCATCCATCACGGGCGAATTTAACTACTGGAAAGCAGCAGAGAAGGTCATGCAAGTCGTCGACAACCTCGGTGCCAAAGACGGTCTTCTGCCCATCTTCATCTACGCAGACAGGGGCACTTTCCGCGGAAACGAGATTCGATGGGGCAGCCGTGGAGACAGCTACTACGAATATCTTCCAAAGCAATACCTCCAGACGCAGAAACAAGAGCCCGTGTACATGGAAATGTGGAAGGAGTCACTGAATGGCGCAAAAAAGCATCTTCTTACCTACACAAAACACAGCCACTTCACCGTCCTAGCGGAGCGACCAAACGGCATCGAGGGGCATCTGCACCCCAAGATGGACCATCTCGTATGCTTCCTCCCCGGCACCATTGCTCTAGCAGTCACGGGCGGCGCGACTCTCGCCGAAGCACGCAAGCAGCCCTCATGGGGCAAAGAGCAAGAAGAAGACATTACCCTCGCACGCGAACTCACAAAAACCTGCATGGGCATGTACAAAGTAACCGCGACAGGCCTCGCGCCTGAAATCGCGCATTTCACCCTCGACGATCCCCCCAAGATGTACCGCACCGAGATCCTCGCCTCCAAATCCGACCTCGACACCAGCGTCCCGGACGGCGAGGACTGGAAAGCCGATTTCCAGATCAAGCCTGCCGACTCGCATAACTTGCAGCGCCCGGAAACCGTCGAGTCGCTGCTGTACATGTGGCGCATCACGGGCGACAACGTGTACCGCGAGTGGGGCTGGGAAATGTTCCAGTCGTTTGTCGAGCACACGGCTGTGCCGGAAAACGGCGGCTTCTCCAGCATCGGCGATGTCACCAAGATTCCGCCTCCGACGAGGGATAACATGGAGAGTTTTTGGTTGGTACGTGATGAATATCGTCTGCCCCCCCATCTCCACTCTTCTCCTTGTTCTTCGAGACTGGATAGATTGCTAACGTGGACATAAATGTACAGGCAGAGACACTCAAATACATGTATCTCCTCTTTTCCCCAGACGACCTCCTCCCGCTGGATCAAATCGTCTTCAACACCGAGGCGCATCCCTTTCCGCGATTTGACCCCAGTAAGAAGCGGTTCAAGACGGGCTGGGAGCGCATACCGAGAGATGAAAAGGGCAATCTTATAGCCAGAAAGGAGGACGAAGAGAAGAAGAAGTCGTAAGCATCAAGATGGGCCAGGGGAGGAGCGAGGGTTGAGTTCATTTGCATAAGTGGGCGTTTCTTCTGATTCTTCTGATTCTTTGATGCATTTGCAGATGTTGACTTTGCACTGACTTTTCTGAGACCCAATATTTGACCCGTATCTTTTGTTCAACTACACTTCATGGCCAGATGTGTTTCCATTGTCCTCACCTACACATACGCCACAAGAAAAAAGCACCACAAACAACGCATCACAAGCAGGGACAAGGATTGGAGGCTGATGCTTTGTTTTTTTTTCATAAGGTATATATATAAATGCACGATATGCCTCTGCTATCTTAAACTCCCACGCTAATGCCTCTCTCCTCATACATTCGCTAACATAAAGTGCTTCGATTCGTAAAACATGATTCGTGTTTCCTTGCATTATCGTCATCACCATCACCCTCGTACCCTTGTTTTTTTATTCCTATACGATCAGACTCGCGGATATCAAAAGCGTTTTCTTAGCATGGCTAAAGCTGTTTCTGCAATGGCACAACAAGAAACTTGTCCCAGCCAGTGCGACGTGATGGACGGAAGTTGGCGACGTGGTACTTGCGGTGGGTGCAATCTTCTCTAACAGAACTCAGGCTGTTCCTAACGCTCCTGTGACTGTGACTTTGATTGTTCCTCGCCAATGCGTGGCGGGCTCTTGGAATGCACAGACGAGTTCCTAAAGGGCGAGTGGCTACCTCTGTCAATCAGGGCATTAGCTTTGCGATTTCGGCAGCCGTTGCATCATGGCAAGGCTTACGAGCGTCTCCGCTTCCCTTCATCCCTCCGATCCTCAATCACTTTGAGCATCGTCTTCCGTCCATCCTTGGCATTGATGTGTGCATCTCGCATGCTCATGCTGACCTTGGTACTCGCATCTGCCCTCAGCAGCCGCTTGAGCAGCAAATGTCGCATCAGGACGCATACAAACACGCCACAGTCGCTTCCGTTTTCCTGTTGGGGACTGTCGTTCATGGGTATGAATCTCAACCTCTTTCCTAGCAGCTGTTCCAGCTTCGAAGTCGTGCTTCGTGCCTCCCGGTCGTTTGCCTGACTCATGGAGTCATAGTGGAAGGAAACACCGTCGATTATGGAGACAAGCAGAAGAGACCAATGCGATCCGCCCTCTGCTTGGGTCACATCGCAGTTATCGTTTATGGGTAGGAAAACGTGTGTTGTGCGGCTGAAATCGGGAAGGACTTCCTTGAGGGAGAGGGGATCGGCGGATTGCATGAGCATGTATGACATGGAGGGGCGGAGAAGGACAATGGAGGCTTTGGGGAAGGCCGTCAGCTCTTCGCGCTCGAGATATTCCTGCCAAAAGGCGATTGCCTGCCCCGGGCGTTAGTCACAGCAGTTGGGCGAGTGGACGAGCATGCGCACATTGTCGGTAAGCCAGTCATTGGACTTGATGCTGTCGAGATCGGCTCGTGTTACTATAACCGTCAGCATTAGGGCTGGTTTCGCCATGTGTGCAAGCCAAAGTACAGGTGACGCTGTCACACACCCCGAACGTCGTAGTCTTTGTACAGTCAGTCTGTGGCCCGTCTGGCGTTGTTGCGTCTAGACTCACACGAAAGATAGGCCTCATCCGGACTGGGGTCGCCCAGGTGCCGCCTCGCCTTGTCCTTGATGCGGGAGAAGGACCCGTGCATGTTGAGTTGTGCGCGCTGGCGCTGTGGTGTGTGTGGAAGAGGGCAGGTGCAGGGCTGTCGGGGTATGTTTCAGGCTTGCAGACGTTGGCGTGGTGGATATGCAGGTAGCGAGGAGTGTCAGAGACGGCTGTCTTAGGGCCAATGCGCGCGCTCTAGAAGATGGCTAGTCTTGCCACGGGCAAAATGCAGGGATGACGTATGCGGCCTGGCCAGATGGTTTTTTGTTGGGGTACCGAAAGGGTCCTGGGCTTGCCTCGGCTAATGTGTGCTGTGAATGGTCTGATATCACACGACTTGAAGCCCGTCTTCTGATAGCTGCCGAATGCTGCTTCATTGTTCATCAATTTTCTATATACATACGTATACACTTGCCATATGCGCCTGGACGCCAATGTCATGGTTACTGTTCTTTTTTAGACGCCGAATGATTCCAAGTACGTAGCAAGGCACACAACCCCCCTATGGCAGCTGTCCAACAATCTTGGCGCCGTCGGTCTGATCTTGCTTTCCAAACTGCGCTGGCCTTTCTACCGTGAAAAGCCAGTTGCTCTTGTCTTCGATCTTGCCTTGTTGAATTCCCTTGAGAGTTGCAAGGAGCTTCTTGCATGCCGGGCCTGGTTCTTGCTGGGCCTCTGCGTACGTGAACTTGTCACCTCTGGACTGCATGGTGATGGACTTGATGGGAACCAGAGCAGCTGCGGTTCCGGCAGCCAAGACTTCGTCGAATGTGCTGAGCTCGTCGTAGGAGATCTGGCATTGTTAGTTACGTTCCACGAACAAATGGCTGCATACAGTACCTCGCGAGACTCAGCCTCCCATCCAAAAGACTCGGCGATTCTCAAAACACTGTCACCTGTGACACTCTGAATCACGTTCTTGCTGTTAGAGGCGACCAGCTTGAATTTATCACCGTTCTTCTTGACACCAATGAAAGCCGACGTGGAGAACTCGTCAATCACGCTCCTGCTCTTGCTGTCCAAATGGAGCGTGATGCCATAGCCGGCCTTGTACGCCTTTTCGCTGTGCCTTAGAACTGGCGCGTAGTTTCCGCCCACCTTGGCTGATCCCGTACCCTCCGGGGCTGCACGGTCAAAGTCCTCGAGAATGAGAGCGTCCACCGGGTTGGATCCGTGGTAAACGCCAGTTGGGATACAGTAAACGACAAAAGTGTACTCTTGCGGCGGGTTGAGACCTAGTTGGGCCGAACTTCCGAAAAGCAGTGGCCGGATGTACATGGCTGCACCGGTTTCATGGGGTGGGACGTAAGCCGCATTCATGCCCACGGCCATACTGCAGCAGGCGACAAAATGGTCGGTCGGGACCTCTGGAATTGAGATGAACGAGGCCGAGTGTTGCATTCGTTCCGCATTCTTGTTCGGCCTGAAGATGTTGATGGTGTTGTTTGGTGCGCGGAAAGCCTTCATACCCTCGTAGCACTGCATGCCGTAGTTCAGGCCAGGCGCCATGCCGTGGATGCGAAGAAAAGGGTCCTCGACGAAAACTGGCGGGCTCCATTTTCCAGTTTCGACAGAATAATGCGATTCAACATGGCCAGCAACTTGAGAACGATTAGAATGGAACTGTACAAGATGGGGTAGGATGCATTTTGCGTCCTGCGCAACAGATGTCTTTCTTCTGCGGAACACCTTGATGCACTTTCCCATATATGGCTTGAAGCAACCCTGGATAGAGCTTTGTCGTACCTTCTCGGATCTTGAAGCCTACGTTGCTCCAATCTACAAAACAGTCAGCATGACCGACATTTGCGTCGAAAATGAAAATTGACACGAATATGCCATTTGGGCAGCAATTCACATACCAATGGTGTCGACTGGTGGAGGAGGGAAATCAGACATGGCTGCAATGGGTGTGGGGATAGCAGAGATGCGCGGTGATGTGGTACGAGCAATTGTGCAAGATGGATTTGGCGCTGGTAAAGTTTTGATCGTTTTTGGCGGCTCAGCTCAGTAAGCTGACCCAGCTAGTACTGCGATATCGGTGACGTACGGCCGGGAATATCCTTGAGCAGCCGCCGCAATATATCAAAAGGTGCTTGAGCGCAGCTTAATCCATCCATTTGCAAACAATGCTAGATTCAGCTTCCAGGCTGCGCCACAGTGCAGCGCCGTCGTGTCTGCAGCCCATGGAGCCGTGATGCTCTGGATGCGTCCATTCTTGGCGTAATCGATCGAAGCTATCCAACACGCATGATTGAATGCGCTAGGTACATGTCTAACATTCTTGGGTTGAGATATTGTAACAGTGGTTGCAGTGCACGCAGCTCGCGTTCTAGGTGACTCTATTTCCGATTTCCCCGGCACACCGAGAGGAGACTTCGATGACTACTCGCGCTACGCCCTAACCCGAGGTTGACGCTACACAGCTCAATGCCAAAGACCGGCTCAACATAAAATTCCCTAGTAACACTATCTTGATGCGTGAACAATAATCCAACTATATTGAGATGCGTTTGTTGTATGAAAGATTTCGATAGGTCAACGCATCAACCTGCACAATAAGACAGCAGATGATGCTATATCCTCTGCGACACATTTATATGGATACTAGCTCTTAGGAGAATGATCATGACACGTTGTAATGATTCAATACGCCACAATAACACACATATAACATGACGTGGGTAGAGCAAGCGTATAATTGTATATAAAGAGAGTATACACTAAGGCCAAGCTACGAGCAGTATAGAAGCAGAATACCTTGTATAATAAACCTTATCCTCGCATCTCTTCTGAATATAAGATTGATACAAACTCTGTGTTGAGGTCTCTCCACCTATATCAGATATTAGGTAATTTACCTAACCTAATCCACGCATCTCCTATGAAAGAATTCGATCCAAAGAGCACTACTTAGAAGGGCTCCCAACTAGAATCATTGTTAGCTAAAAACAAAAGCAATTACCAATCGCGACCCTCGAGTGACACACCTGGTTCGAAATGCTTGCTTTATCTGCTTTCCTCGAGAGGGTTGCCGCGCCGGACTCGACCACCCTGAGGACCACTATGCGTCCCTGGGGGATTTGGAGTGTTATGGAAAGGGTGTTTTCTCAAGTTTGAAATCTTATCTCTTTCTTCGTATTTGGTAGCAGTAGGGGCGGCTATAGCGATAGCTACAAGAGCAGTAACAACCAAAGTGAATTTCATATTTAATGTGGTTGGCTAACTAAGAATATTCGTGTAGAATCAAAGACTTGACACACAAGAGAGAGAGTGTGTGAGATAATGAGCTGGTAAAACGAGCTGTGCATGATATGGCCCGTCTTTATAAGCTTCCACTAAAGTATGAAAGACTTGCTATTGCAGAAGGCCCAACTGTGTGCATAAATAGGCCAGTATTGAATGAGTAAGACGAATGACTCGAAGTAGTCAGAATACGGGCCCTACGGCTCGTGGCCTTTTATGAAATCAAACGAAATGATTTTAGGGGTCGGGTCGAATGGTACTGACACAGGAAACATCCACAGGTGGCATCCTGATTCGCTAAGCCAGCCGTCAGGTCTGAGTTTCTAGTGGCTGCTAAGAACTAGTAAAGTGTCATTATAATAGGACGCGCTCTAATGATCCATAGAGAAGATTGCGTTTGTCAAGCGGGCGAACAGATATATACAATGAACTGTGTACTAAGAATAAGCTAGGACTTAGCTAGCTATAGAATAGTATACTAAGACCTATTAGCTAGCCTTTATAAGAATCTCCTAAACTATACTACGCTAGAATTTTATTAATCTTATTTTACTTAACGTCAAAGTATAGCGAGTGGCCGAGAATAGCGAGTGACCGAAAATGCCAAGCCCCCATCAACCTCACCACCGTTGCGTAACCATTATAGCGCAACAATAATAGTAAATTAAAATTAGAAAAGGCTAATCTATTTAGAATTAACCTCTTTATCTTGCTTGCAGGTGCGCGAGTTGTGTCTAGTCTCACCGCAGCGTTTACAGCGCCTTTGCGACGGTTCGCCTACTTCAGCGCTCTCTCCCTTCTTTGCCTTCTTCCCACTACCACGCGCCCTAGACTCCTTTAGAGTTGCCAGTTTCTCTCCTTCTTTAATTGTTAGGGTCTCTCCTTTCTATAGCCGCTTTCTTTTGTGTGATCTCCTTCGCGTAGCAGCTTTATTCGCTGCTTTAAGCTTAAAGACCCGTTTCTTAACTAACACTAACTCATGCGCAATTGTAGTCGCACCTTTAACTAAGTTTTTAACAGCACCTAGCATACTTGTTGGTGAACTATCTAGGTACATTTAAATCCTCTGCTTCACTAGCGTCGATTGTAGCCCTATTTCTAGGGTGTTGCTTAGGGTTTGCGACTACTAGTGTAGATTTTTAGCAGCAGGTGGTGAAGGGGTGCGCAGCTTAATATCTAGCTTTGATGTCACCACCTCTAGGTCGTGTGGAACCAATCCAGCGCCTCGAAACCCTCCTAGGATATTATCCTTTGTAACTATCTGAAAATAGGCTTGCTAGAAGGCTGGCAAGAACTCTATCTTGGTCATATGGTTGATCCCATTGCGCATCAGCTCCTCGGCTTGGCGCCCATATGCCCTCTTCAAAGGCGAAAAACACCCCACATCAAGAGGCTGCAGTAGATGGGAAGAGTGCGGAGGCATACATAGAGTAACAATCTTTGCTTCTATGCAGTATTGCTAGAAGTTGACTAAGTTGTAGCTCTTATGACCGTCTAGAATGAGTAGGCGATAGGCTCTAACAGTACGCTCTTTTGTATGCCTGTTATAGTGCTCTAGCCACTTCATACCAAGCTCGTTTGTTGTCCAGCTATTCTTAGAGACTGCGAGAACCTAATCCCTAGGCAGGCTGTCTTCCTTGTACTAGGCAGAGAGGTGGTGCTTGCCCTAAAAGATGATAAAGGGTGGGATCGCCTAGCCAGCTGCGCTAACACAAACCACGCTAGTAACCCACTCTTTATTGCCCTATTGTAGAGATTTTAGCTTTAATTAATAATTAGAGGCTATAACTACTACTAACGAGTTATGCATGCCTATTATAAAGCCTGTCTTGTCAAAATTGTACATATCGTCGTCCTAGATCCTATACTTAGCTTTAGTATTCTGTATAAGGCAGAACTAGCCCTACATAAGCTTAGGATCTTCATAGAGGGCTCTCTTGTAGTCGTACTTTTAATTAAACTTTATCTTAAGCTCTAGGCGACGCTTTATAAATGCTTTAGGCTAGTTAAGGCCAACAAGGTCGCAGTAGCAGATAGCTAGCAAAGAATTAGCTAAATCTTTGATAGCAGAAAGGCGCAGCGGAAATCCTCTTATATCAAGATCAAGAATATTCTTAACAATCACCTCCTCTTCTATTATAAGTAGTTTTATTAAGTTAGGCGAACAATCTTGTCAAGAAGGCTTTCCTGCGAGTCTTTGTCTTAGGGTACGTTTAGGCACGTTGTAGAGAGCTGCAGCGCGTAGAATGTTAATTATCGCGTCGCATTTAATAACTAGCCCCACCACAAAGTGCGCGCGACCACAAAGTGCGCGCGCGGCCTCACCAAAACTACCTTAAAAACGAGGCTATAGAGCCACACTAAATAGATATTATCACGATATATTTTAGTAGTGAGATTAATAGGCTTTAATATATATATACAGCTATAGAAATCAAGATGGAGTTCTAATCGCGCGGCCGCGACGCGAGGTTGGAGGTAGTGAGCTTGCAGCACCTCCCTGAGGCTCCTTACCACCTTAAGGCCTCGCGATAGGCTTCTTTTTTTAAGTAGCCTTTGCAGGAGCTATAAAGCTCCTTCTCCTACCCCTTTAAGAAGTTTTAATAGCTTTTTAAAGTTGTTTTGCAGCCTTGCGAGCCGCGATCCTTGAGGCCTTTTCAATAGCCTTCTCCTCCCTCTCCTTCTGCCTCATTAGACTTACTGCAAGCCTCGCCTAACGCCTCTGCTCCTTCTCCCTCGCCCTAACCTGCCTTGTCTCCTCACGCTGTCTTCTCGTATCAGCCTTTTGGAGTTGCAGTTGCTCCTCCTCCTCCTCCTAGAGTTGTAGGCGATCGCGCGCCTCCTTCACCTTCCTTAGAGACTAGAATACAGCTCTACCATGATACTCCTCAGCCTCCTGTAGGGGTAGAGGCTTACCTCGTTTCCTACGTGTTCTCTTATTAACTAGAGCCTCTCTTAGCTTCCTTACTTTATCCTTAAGGAGACTGTTTTAACCTAAACTCAAGTAAAGGACCTAGCTAAGCTTTTTGGCCTGCCTATCGCCCTGATCAGCGACTACCTAACGCAGCAGACGCTCTATCTTCCTCTAATTAGAGGCACTAAGAGCTAAGGAGTCACTATCCGTCGCAGGATCAGGTATAGTAAAGCGCTGAAGGATAACTTCTAGGTTAAGAGGCGAGATCTCTGTAGCCTTAAAGGCGTTTAGGATCGTCGTTTCCTTAAAGGAGGCCTGCTAGGCAGCCTAGAAGAGGGGTAAGAAATCCCTCTTACTTATTAAAGTAAGGCCTTGGCTCCTATTCATAAAGGCAGAAACTTCGTTTGAGTACGCTGTTGAGAGAGGCTTAAACATGCTAACGTCAAGAAGCTGCAGCGTGTGGGTTAAGTGAGGAGGATATACTGCGAGGAGGATCTTATGCTTATCACAATACTTAATAAAATCTATTGTAACGTAAGATCCATGGCCGTCAAGGACGAGTAATTAATAGGAGGATCAAGCCTTCGCCTTCGTACTACGATTAAACACCTGCTATAGCCACGCAAGGCCTATCTCATTGTTCGTCCATCCAGAAGGTGATGAAGATATTCGAATTTGGTAGATGTCTAGATCAAGGGCCTGCAGCCAGGTGTCCTATATCGATCCTGAGGCTGATTGATATATGAGGGCAGGCTTAAGGCAAGATCCATCTGCGCAGATACAGGCTAACAGCGTTATCCACTAGCGTGAGCTATCCTGTATCGTAGTCCTCCTCCTTATGCCCTCGTACGAGGCCTTACTAAAGATCCTCCTTGAACGACTTACGATACTAAACATGAAGCCCTTCTTATCTATATTGTAGATATGACGCGCCTTGACGTGATATTGATTAATTTTATCGCGTAGGAGGCTAAAGTAGAGGTTGTATTTGCTTCTTAAATCTGCTTTGTAGCGACAGTTATTAAGGCCTTTTGCCTACCTTAAGGTAAGTTGATCAGGATAGCGCTGGACGAAGCGACTAGCCTAGTGTACTCCAACCTCAGTCTTAGCGATCTGTGAGGCAAAATTGCGTATCATTGGCTGAGTAGGTGGTAAGCCTCTATCTGTTAGTCGATTGATATAGGCGATTAGGGCCTGCTCCTGCTGTGGGTGGAGGAGCTGCCGTTTTTGGCCACCTATCGCGCGTGAGGCGTGTAGGCCTTGGTGTCTTTAGGTAAGCGTAGATTGAACAACACTATATTTTTTTTGCAATATCTGTATACGAAAAAGGCTCATCAGGTCCTAGGGCATTAATAGCTGCAAGCGCAGCCTTAATATTAGCCATGGTGGTGGGGATACGACGCGTTGAGGTTGAGGTGGTTGTAAGGCGCGCGCGCACTTTGTGGTCGCGCGCACTTTGTGGTGGGGCTAGTTAACTTAACTGTATCTCTACTAATTATCTATGTAACCCTACTCTACCATATACTCATGATAGGAACCCTATACCTATTCGTTAGTCCAGTTCGTCTCATACCCCTACTAGTAGCTATGCTATAGCGTAGAGAGATTAAGCTACATTACTAAACTAAAAGGAGAAGGCTCTCTAACGCGCTAAAGATTCTAATCGTGCTACTAAGAGCTAACTTATAAAAAAATTGGAAAATTCTAATAAATATCTTGAGCTACCTAAAGCAGAGCGTGCCTAGCTACTTTAGGAGAGGATTAAGTAGCTTATAGAAAACTACATAGTTTAGAAGAGAAGTAGTAAGTTATAATAGTTTTTAATTATAAATTCGTACTAACATGTGTTAGCTAAGTAGATAGAGAGCGCACTATGCTCTACACACAAGAAATAGTCTAAGATCTAGAACAAAATTAACAAAAAGCAGTATAAGAAAATCCTCTATAATACTGCTGCACCTGCCCTAGTCCCCCCCCTACCACTTACTCTTCGCTCAAACTAACGTGTCTTTAGTAGTTAAGGAATACTTAAAGTACTCCTACATAGAGAATATTAGAAAGGCTTAAGTAAACTTAATATAAACTTATTTAAGAGTAAAGAGGCTAAAGAGGCTTTTTAAGCTTTTATAAAGGACCTTACACCTAAAGAGTTAGCTATAGCTTAGGATATAAAGTAGAAGTAAGTTTATTATATAGATTTATCACTTATAAGTACTAATAAGCAACTTTTAAGCAGAAATCTTTCATCAAAACTCGTCAATTTTCTATCAGATATAGGGGTAACACGTCGCGAGAAACCGATTTACGCCACCTCTAATGTGTGCAGCCCTCTCGTTGAGGTGCTAGAGGGGGTATTGTCGGTATTCTTGCGAAGTGTTCGAAATGCGAAAATCTTCGAGAACGCACAGACCGCCCCGATGACTAATAGGGAGACTACCAAACGAAACCAAAAACAATTACGGAGGTGCCTCACAAAAGTTTTGTCCCACGCTAATCTCGGCGCTTCGGCATAACTCTTCTTAGCGCAACTCCTACCTTTGAGCTGAGTAGCTGTACGATTTGTCTGTATCTATCGTTACAATGTCTCCTAATACTGATCCTTACACCCGCACCTTAATTGTGGCGTTAAAGTCACCTTCTG
>NW_007360310.1:645376-648030 GCF_000359705.1 Exserohilum turcica Et28A
AGCACGATCGGACAGGCCAAGGTAACAAGATTGTATTCGATAGAGAGCTAAGCTCTCGGCTACGTAGCTATCTATATACAATGCTGGTTGCTAGGGTAACAATCGGGCCGGGCAGGTGGAGTAAACGAGGTCGTAGACGAGTATGGGAGGCGAAGGGCGTTTAGCCCGTTACAACAGGCAACTAGAAGAACCGCCTAGGCCTACCTATACTAGGACAAGAAGCGATTTTTCTCCATTTATTGGAGCAGTGCCAAGATACCCTACAGTAGGGAAAACACCAAAGGCAACCTCTATTAAGGAGGCCTTAGAGATTGCTAGAAACCTAGTAATCTAAGTAGCTAACCTAGCTAAAAACAACCCTACTAGGCAAACTAGTTTACTAAACCTTATAGAAGTCTTTAGAGACTTTACAGAGAACGGCAGAGTAAATAAAAAAAACTCTATAATTCTAGGAGACTAAATCTCCTCTCTATCTAACGTCTCTAAAGAACTAAGAGAGAAAGTTAGACGCCTTAAAAAACCAAATACCCCGCCCACCTAACCTTAAGCTCAGCCCCTTAGCTCCTACGCAATAGTAGTAGCTAGTAATTAAGAATAACCTTAGATATATATCTAAAAAAAACAAAACTAAAAACACACAAAAAAAACACATAAAAAGACAACTAAAAAAAGACTACTAGCCTATTAGATCGCTAAATTGTTCTAGTTAGTAATATACCTACTGCATTCGACGCCCTAAAAATTAGAAACGCTTTTGACAAAGCCTTCACAACAAAGGGAGGGGTACAATCCCTAGTCGTAGACTTAGTAACACCTTTAGCAAAAGGCAATAAAATAGTTACTACCACTCTAGCTTTTTTAGCAAAATACCTTCTAGAAAACTAAGAGATCTAGAAGGATATCACAGAGTTCAAAGCAGCCTAACCAATCACTCCTTGGTTCAAAGTAGTTATCCATAAACTACTAACAAACCATAGCCTAGAGGTCCTAAAGGAGGAAATTGAAATCTTCAATAAAGGCCTAAAGGTAGTAGGCAACCCCTTCTGGCTAACACCAGAATCTAGAAGAGGAAACCAAAACTTTGGATCCGCCTGCGTAGCTTTTGCTACAGAACAAGAAGCCCAAAGAGCTATTAGAGGAAAGCTTTATATTCTAGGGCAGAGCCTTAGAGTAGAGAAACTAAGAGTTATTAATAACTCTAAATAGTGCTCTAAATGCTAAGGTTTTAGGCACCTAGAGGCTAAATGCTCTAAAGTAGCCTACTAGATCTGCAGCGAAGCCCACTACACTAGCCTCTATAAGTGTAATTCTTGTTTAAGCAGAGGCAAGCCTTACATTTACACTATCTTTAAGTATGTAAATTGTAGCAAGCCCTACGCAGCTAATAGCTAAAACTATAAAATCCTATAAGCTAAGACATCTAGGACTACTACCTCTTCTAACTAGAATGTTAAAAGTCCTACAAATAAATGTTAATAGAAGTAGCCCTGCTACAGAGAGCGCTCTAAATCTAGCTATTTAAGTAAACGCCAAGATTATCGCTATACAGGAACCTTGGCTACTAAAGGGACATACCTACGAGAATACTAGATCAATCGCCCACTAAGACTTTACTCAAATACTCCCTACTTATAAGCGGTTAAGGCCAAGAACGCTCTTCTATATTAGAAAAGACCTAGATGTAGAGGTTAACCTATATATTAGCGACGACAACAATTTACAAGCTATTACAATACTCTCCTCTTTAACTAAGATCTATATATATAACATTTATAACAAAAAAAGCCTAAAAGAAGGGCTTAACAAGACAACGATCTAAAGGCGCCTACTCAAAGAGACTCTAGAACCCTCCTCAATTATACTAGGGGACTTTAACACCCACCACCCTAGATAGAGCCTACAGGATAAAAACCTAAACCAAGAAGCAGAGGATCTAGTAGAGTGGGTAGACAACCAAAACCTTTCTCTACTAAATACTCTAGGGACTGGCACCTTTTTTCGAGTCAATATGCGGCAAGAAAGCGTACTAGATCTTACGTTTGCAACCAATAATATAGCTGCCAAAATCCAGGACTGGCAAACTATACTAGGAGTTGGATTAGACCATGTAAGGGGCTGCGCTCTAGGGGAGCAATCGCGAGGTATACAAGAGGTTGTATTTGATAGAGAGCTATAGAGTCTACTTGCGTGGTGTTTATTTACTTGTCGGAGAAAGGTTGCACCAAGTGTCTGAGCGCGTCGTCTGGGCGCCGCTTAGGCCTCGCACAGATGCCGGGTTGCAGAGTAAGACCTGGCGTCTGCTGCTTAACCGAGATTCCATCGAGGAGCTATCCAAAGGGCGTTCAGCCTGTTACAATACCCCCCTCCTTAGGGTGGTACTGCGTCGCCTCTTCGAAACCCCTCTAGGAGGCGGCCCTCGCTGTCTCGCGCAGCCTCCGTGAATGCTTCCCATTGGTCCACTGCCTCAACGTCCTCTAGTAGTTCTGCTAGTTCGAGCGTCGTTCGGTGGAAACCTTTCCACTTCACCTCGTAGTATAGCTTATGCCCTCTCCCACGACGGCGTACCTCCTCTGCTACAATTTCTTCTACTTCCCATTCATCTTCTCCATCTACCTGCAGCGGCTGTGGCTGATAGTCGTCCTGAACCTAGTTTG
>NW_007360310.1:650279-652878 GCF_000359705.1 Exserohilum turcica Et28A
TAATGTATCCGTTGAAAAGTACTTGGGGAGTTCGCCATGCCAAAGGGGGTAACTAGCCACTCAAACAGTCCGAATCTTGTTCGGAAGGCTGTCTTCCACTCATCGCCTGGTGCGACACGGATCTTGTGGAAGGCTGCGATAACGTCCAACTTTGTGAACTATTTGGCCTTGCTTAAGCCATTGAGTGTCTCTCGGATGAGAGGTAGCGGGTACCGGTCCTTCTTAGTAATTGCGTTTAGAGCTCGATAATCGATGCACAGTCGGAGCCCTCCTCCAGGTTTCTTGGCGAATAATACTAGCGCTGCGGCTGGCGAGCTGCTTACGCGGATGAATCCCTTCTCAAGAAGCGATGTGAGTTCCTTTCTAAGGACTAGGAGCTCTCCGCGCGACATGCTATAGAGGGGTCCCCACGGTAGCTGAGCATCCTTCGGCTCTAGCTCGATCTTGTGGTCCACCCCTGGCCCTCAGTGCGGTGGAAGCTTCTCTGCTTGCTTCGGGTTGAAGAGCTCATAGAACTCCTGGTACTGTGTTAGTAGCAGTGCTCGTACATCTACGAGCTTCTTCGGTTGTAGCGCCTTGTCGATGTCTGCAATCGACGCGGCGAAGATCTAAACGCTATTTAGAGCGTTCTTATGCCTACGAACTAAGGCCGCAAACGCTATAGCGTTAACTTAGCTAACTCCTCCTCGTAGGCGTCCTTTAGTCGACCTCACTTGAATGCCCTTTGAGTGGATAAAAATACTCTTCTTAGCAGGAGATACTGATACGTCCTAGTGGTCCATCCATCCCCTGCCAAGGTACACGTCCTCACTAGAGGATAAGTCCATCACGTATGCATAAGCAGTCTCTTCGTACCCATGCATCTTGAACGAGAATTAGGCGACCTCGCTAATTTCTAACAGCTTGCCGTTCACTCCCTCAATCATCCAAGAGGGGATCTAAAAGCGCTCTAGACGGTGGCGGTAAGCGAATCTCTTGCTAATTAGTGCATAGCATAGGCATCCGCAGTCTATAAGCGCGACAGCGTTTGCTACGTTGTTCACGATAAGATCTACGGTGATTGGTGGGGGACGCATATGCTTCTGCTGAAACTGATTCCATTCGCTACGTATCTGCCGATCTATCTTCAGAGGCTCTGGGCTGAGACTCTGGCCCAGAGCTACTCTTTTTCTGAGTCGCTACTCGGCACCTGATCGACTTCCTCCTGCGGCTTATGTCCAACGTTGCTTGGCGCGGGCCTTGCCTTCTTGACCTGGGTGGCGTTTCGACAGTATTTCGCGATATGACCTAGCTCTCCGCAGCGATAGCAGTCGGGCGGAGGTCGTCGTGGCTTGCCTCTAGCTTCTCGCGCCTGATTAACCTTCGAAGGCTCCTAGTCTATAACGTCTGGACTAGCTTCGTGTTGAGCGGTTGTTGTAGTAGGGCGATCTACCACCCGGGAGCTCGTTGCGCGCAGTTTAACGAGACCTACCCGGTAGAGGTTGTCGGACGTTCTTACTGCCTTATTGACTAGCTGCTCGTACGATAGATTCTCATCAATCGTAGCAAGAGCCTCCTGCAGCTTAGTGTGAAGGCCCTTTAAGAACATACTCTTCTTAGCTGCTTCGCTAAACTGCTCGCCTAACTAAATCTTAAGACGGTTAAACTCCATGTGATAGTCTCTTACTAAGAGCTTGCCTTGTTTAAGAGTTAAAAGGCGATTGAGTGCTTTGGACTTCTGGTGTGGGTCGTCAAACTGCTGGTCCATAAAGCTCCAGAGGTCTTCAATGTGGCGTTTACTCTGGTTCTGTATTGCCCAGGGTAGAAGTACATCCGCTGCCTTGCCCGTACACCTACTAACCACGTACTCGATCTGAGCGAGGCTCGAAGTTCCTTTGTACTCGTGCTGGAGCTTAGCTTAAGTCTTGTATTTAAACGCTACGTACTTCGTTCGATCTCCATCAAATGGTTCTAGGTGCGGGAACTTGTTCCTGCGCGCAGCTGGCTCGGCGATTGCGGCTGCTGCTGGGGGAGGCGTGAAGGCTCTATGGGACGACTCTGAACGCCCCTCAGCTTGGTTACGCTCGAGTGCCACGAGCCGTTCCGTTAGCACCTGGTTCTGGGCTGTTAACCGATTCATCAGCTCCATCATCTGGGCCATGGCATCCTGGTTGGCCTTCGGCGAGCCTCCTTGCCTTGGTGAGCCCTTTCCTCCCACGACGGCCGATCGTTTGGCGACCGCTTCAATCGTTGGCCTAATTGCTGCCTCCTTCCATCCGTCCTCTCTAAGCATTTGTGTAATTTCGCGCAGGATCTCTTCATCTGATACTCCTGCCTGGTTCTTGGCAGCAGCGTACGCCGCCAGCTCTTCCACATTCAAGTTTGGAACGTTAATCTCCATTGCCTAATTCGTTTTGGACGTCTCGTTCTTTGCCTGCTAATATGCAGGGCTTCTGGTCGCTCTTCGATCCGCTCGCGCAGTCCTTGACTGCGGCCTACTCCTCGTTGGTGAGGACTAGTAGGGCTTACCTTCGGCCGTACTTCTCTTCTAGCCGGTTCTAAACAGCGTTGGCTGCTTGTCGTGTCGCGTCCCTAGGAAGACTCGCGTCTTGCCGTCTCG
>NW_007360310.1:654168-657545 GCF_000359705.1 Exserohilum turcica Et28A
GTCAGATAAGCGGCAGAATCCGGGTGCGGACTCGAGCACCAGGATTCTGTGATCCTAGCCAATCAGAGTCAAGCGCCAAGCCCACCCTAGGTAGGGCCGATACATGAGACACAACTGATACCACTGGTGTCGCAGCGACAGCGCTCATAAGGCGGCGCTCCTGCGCGCCGCTGGCGAGGACACAGAACAATCAATACAATCAATTTCTCCCATCAATTATCGCAGCTATTTATCACAGTAACTTAAGTCTATCCTTGATTAGAAAACACCTCATAGTCTAACAATTAAGAGTCTCACTGCCTTTACTAAGCCAATTAACATGAACGCGCAATCTGCTCCAATCAACGCAACCGTTATCTTACGCGACGAGAACGACTATCGCACCTAGTACAACCAGCTACAAGCCCGATGCGAAGCCTACAAAGTATGGGCCCAAGTCGACCTAGACTCAACAACCACGCCATTAGCAGAGCCATCTTAACTAGGGCTCCCCGATATCTCCAATTATACACCATCTTCAGCACTAGGAGAAGGAAGAGTGCCAGCCCGACTATCTGATCTATCCTCATCAGGGCAGAGAGCCTATAAGGACGATCTTAAAGTCTACAAACTCCAGATAGAGAGTTATAAGCTAAAACACGCTGCGTACAAGACTAAATCAGCTAGCCTACAACATATTGTAGTGCTAGTTCAGTCTACTGTGGCGCCACATCTCCAGCGCACTTGCTGCTTACCTAATATACCACTAAAACAGTGGATTAAGAATCTGAAGCTGGAGGCTGGGATTGCACCAAAGTTTGAGCAAGAACAAACTCGCAACAGATATCAAAATGCCCTCAAGCCTCCACGTTTAGTGAACGTCTAGGACCTCTGGCTTACTAAATATAGCTAAGCTGCAACAGAAGCTGAGATGCTAAACGTACTAGAGGTTTCCCAGATTAATATCATAACTGCAGACTTTACGTCAGTAGTAAATAAGATCGCTCCCATCTGGGCTGCAACCTTCCAAGCTACTGGAAAGGATCAACCTGGCTTAAGCTGGAAGGACATGATGAGACGGTTTCGAGAGTATATGACACTAAATCATCCAGTCACAAGAGGAAGAAGCCAGAAGGCAGCCTTTATGATAGAGGAATCGTCATACCTCGCTAGTAATCACCGATCTACCTAGCCAGAAGGGGACGCCCAGCAGGCTATTATGGGGAACTCTTAGAGTCGTAAACGGGGCAGACCCCTTTATTAACGTACAGCTGAGGATGACTAGGATCCCTCACCTAGCTCATTAAATTATCAAAGTCGTGGTAGACTAGTAAGCGCTGGCGCCAGATCACAGTCCCCAGATAGCGCTAGACCCGCGCCGAGTAAACTGGCAAGCACCAAGGTTAGATCACCGTCTCAAGGAAGCACCAGAGCTCGAAAAATCACAGCTCCCTGTCCCGCGTGCGACGGGAGCCACTCACTTTACTAGTGCTTCTACTTAGATCAGAAGAAGGCACCTAGTTGGTGGAAGCCGAATTAGATCATTCGGAATTTAATTGAACGTAAAAAGGAAAATAACCTTGAGTTTTAGAGTCTTATAAGAGCCTAAAGTCGGCCAAGGACAAGATCTTAAACCTATAAGCAATCTCAAACTCCCCAACTAGAAATCGAAGATCAGTGACTAAATGGTAGACAGATAACCTAGATCAAGGCAGTATTCGCTGCAGCCTTCGTGTCAAGCCGAACGGACTACCCTCTGCGTCACTCGTTCATACTCGATTTGGGGATAACGTGTCATATTACTAATGACCCTGACCAAATACACTACTACAAGCCACTAAACAATGGAGATTTTGTATGGGCAGGCAATAGTTAGATATGGATTATGGGATATGGCACGATAATACTCAACCTTACACACAAACAGAGGCCTAGGAAGCTTGTACTTGAAAATGTGGCAATATGCCTAGATCTACTATGCAACCTCGTCTCTTTCCGAAAACTCCGGCAAACAGGAATATGGTGGGACACTAAATCAGAGCCTACAGCCCTTAAGAGACTCGACGGAACGACAATCTGCGAGCTCTTGGAGCGTTTTGGCCAGTGGGTACTTGATACCCACAAAATCCGGGTGCTCAACACACCTAGATTCTGTGCCCAACCTAATTACCAAGCACTCTACACCCACAAACACACCTCAAAGACTAAGAAACCACCCCAGCGAGCAACCGCAATACTCTGGCACAAGCGCCTAGGCCATCCAGGCCCGGCAGCGATTGAGCATCTTGTGCAGCAAGCTGAGGGGGTGAGGATTAAGGGTATCACAACAGTGGAGTGCAACTCATGTAGGAGAGCAAAAATCCGCTAACAGATCAGTCGCGCTCCTCGGACACATGATCAGAAGCCTGGTGAGAGGATAACGATCAATTTCCACAGCTATGAGAAGCAGTCCTACAACAAGGAGTTATCACAGCTATTAATCACAGACAAATACTCACGGCTGCAATAGGATTTCTATCTTATTGACAATCAAACAGCCAGATCAATCATCAAAATACTCACCAACTTCCTCACTTTTCTCAAGAATTAATACAATATCACGCCTAAGGTCGTCGAAACGGATAATAAGATCGCGACTGCCAAGCCCAAAGCGATGCGCTGGCTCTAAGCCAGGGGTATTGCTGTCGAGCCTTTAGCGCCTGACACTTAAGCACAAAACGGCGGCGCTAAACGCTTAGGGGGTGTGAATAAGAAGAAGGCGCGCGCAATGCGGCTAGACGCAAATCTACCATAGGAACTCTGGCCAGAAGTCACGCGAGCCGCGGTATATCTATACAATCGAACGCCGAACTACGTCAACTAGTGGAAGACACCCTATGAAGTCTTCTTCACCCACGTATCCTAGACCAATGGGATAATAACGCCTAAGAAGCCCAGATTGGCTCATCTTAAAGCATATAGGTGCAAGGCGTTTGCCATGACTGACGATACTCACCGCGGCAAATCAAGACTCCAGAGGCTTGATCCCAAAGCCTGGATCGGCTATCTAGTCGGCTATCAGGCGTCGACGATCTATCGAATCTGGATCCCATCACTGGCCAAAGTTATTAGCACTAGAGATGTGATCTTCGACGAAAATACAATATTTGATGGCAAAGTCGAAGACCTGATGGATAGTCTCATGCACAGCACTCTATCAGAGATTGCAGCATACGTCAGGACTATCGAGCTCCCACCACCGATCCCAGACACCGGGACGGAGTCGTTTCACGAAGACGACACCATCAATACGACAGAAGAGATCAACGAATCAGAAGATCCACCAGGCTACTACATGGGAAGGAAAATTCAGGAGCACTATCCAACGCCGCCAGCCACTCCACCACCAGTGGCGTTAC
>NW_007360310.1:659426-666325 GCF_000359705.1 Exserohilum turcica Et28A
GAGATATTTAAAGCTATGGCCTACACAAAAGACAACCTATCTATAAGGATACCTGCTATTAAAGGCAAGGAGACCTTTAGAGAAAAATGCCAAGCCTTTAGAGAAGATCTCTTCCCCCCACCACCATCTACTCCAGCCCCACTACTAAATACCTACAAAGGAGATAGTAGATGGGAGTGGCCAGCTTTAACAAAAGAAGAGCTCGAATTCGCCTGCGTAAGCGTAAAAGCTACCTCGCCAGGACCAGATTTAATTAGCCAGGATATAGTCCAAAAAGTCTATCAGGCATAGCTAGAATCACTCTTTAAGATATATTTAGCTCTATTTAATTTCAGCTACTAACTAAAGTGCTAGAGAAAAGCTAAAGGAGTTATTCTAAAGAAATCTAGAAAGCTAGACTACTCTATCCTAAAGGCATATAGAGTTATCTCACTCTTAAGCTGCCTAGGGAAAGTACTAGAAAGACTATTTGCAAGACAATTAGGAGCACTAGCAGAAACAACAGACTTACTCCACCCTACCTAGTTAGGCGGGAGATTAAAGAAATTAGCAATTAACGCTGCTCTCCTATTCTATAATAATATATAGTAGTAGAAAAACAAGTAACGTCAAAGTATAGCGAGTGGCCGAGAATAGCGAGTGACCGAAAATGCCAAGCCCCTATCAACCTCACCACCGTTGCGCAACCATTACAGCGCAACAACAATAGTAAATTAAAATTAGAAAAGGCTAATCTATTTAGAATTAACCTCTTTATCTTGCTTGTAGGTGCGTGAGTTGTGTCTAGTCTCACCACAGCGTCTACAGCGCCTTTGCGACGGTTCGCCTACTTCAGCGCTCTCTCCCTTCTTTGCCTTCTTCCCACTACCACGCGCCCTAGACTCCTTTAGAATCGCTAGTTTCTCTCCTTCTTTAATCGTTAGGGTCTCTTCTTTTTGTAGCCGCTTTCTTTTATGTGATCTCCTTCGCGTGGCAGCTTCATTCGCTGCTTTAAGCTTAAAGACCCGTTTCTTAACTAACACCAACTCATGCGCAATAGTAGTCGCACCTTTAACTAAGTTTTCAACATCACCTAGCATACTTGTTGGTGAACTATCTAGGTGCATTTGAATCCTCTGCTTCACTAGCGTCGATTGTAGCCCTATTTCTAGGGTGTTGCTTAGGGTTTGCAACTGCTAGTGTAGATTTTTAGCAGCAGGTGGTGAAGGGGTGCGCAGCTTAACATCTAGCTTTAATGTCACCACCTCTAGGTCGTGTGGAACCAATCTGGCGCCTTAAAACCCTCCTAGGATATTATCCTTTGTAACTATCTAAAAATAGGCTTGCTAGAAGGCTAGCAAGAACTCTATCTTAGTTATATAGTTGATCCTATTGCGTATCAGCTCCTTGGCTTAGCGCCTATATGCCCTCTTCAAAGGCGAAAAACACCCCACATTAAGAGGCTGCAGTAGATAGGAAGAGTGCGGAGGCATATATAGAGTAACAATCTTTGCTTCTATGCAGTATTGCTAGAAGTTGACTAAGTTGTAGCTCTTATGACCGTCTAGAATAAGTAGGCGATAGGCTCTAACAGTACGCTCTTTTGTATGCCTATTATAGTGCTCTAGCCACTTCATACCAAGCTCGTTTGTTGTCCAGCCATTCTTAGAGACTGCGAGAACCCAATCCCTAGGCAGGCTGTCTTCTTTATACTAGGCAGACAGGTGGTGCTTGCCCTAAAAGATGATAAAGGGTGGGATCGCCTAGCCAGCTACGCTAACATAAACCACGCTAGTAACCCACTCTTTATTGCCCTGCTGTAGAGATTTTAGCTTTAATTAATAATTAGAGGCTATAACTACTGCTAACGAGTTGTGCATGCCTATTATAAAGCCTGTCTTGTCAAAATTGTACATATCGTCGTCCTAGATCCTATACTTAGCTTTAGTATTCTATATAAGGCGGAACTAGCCCTACATAAGCTTAGGATCTTTATAGAGGGCTCTCTTGTAGTCGTACTTTTAATTAAACTTTATCTTAAGCTCTAGGCGACGCTTTATAAATGCTTTAGGCTAGTTAAGGCCAACAAGGTCGCAGTAGCAGATAGCTAGCAAAGAATTAGCTAAATCTTTGATAGCAGAAAGGCGCAGCGGAAATCCTCTTATATCAAGATCAAGAATATTCTTAACAATCACCTCCTCTTCTATTATAAGTAGTTTAATTAAGTTAGGCGAACAATCTTGTCAAGAAGGCTTTCCTGCGAGTCTTTGTCTTAGGGTACGTTTAGGCACGTTGTAGAGAGCTGCAGCGCGTAGAATGTTAATTATCGCGTCGCATTTAATAGCCTAAATTGCAAGCTGTACTTAAGACTCTTTTAAAGACTTTTTTAAATAAATTTGTTAAGACATCGCGAGTAGTAGTGAAAGTTGATGGGGGCTTGGCATTTTCGGTCACTCGCTATTCTCGGCCACTCGCTATACTTTGACGTTATAGGACTACTACAACTATATTTCTAGACATAAAAAGAGCCTTTAATCACGTGGCTAAAAATAAGCTACTAGAAAATATGAAGGACCAAGGACTTCCCTGCTGCCTGCTATCCTGGACTAAATCCTTCCTAGAAAACAGACTACTAGAGCTATCCTTTAATGGCCAAGTAGAAGATCTATAGGAGGTAAATACTAGTACACCCTAAGGCAGCCCCGCTTCTCTAATCCTATTTCTAATCTACATAAAACTACTAACGTGGTTCACAAGCGAGTCGATCACCCAAGCGAGTCGATCACGCTCCACCAGCGCGTCGACGTCGACACTACAACGCGTAATGACTCAACAACGCACTACTTAGACTTTCTATACTGAATTAGATCTTTAACTTCCTCTCTTTAACTCCTAATCGCAACGTGTTCTAAGCTAAAGACGTGCTGCCTCTATCTATAACGTGCCTTAAAGTACTCTATCTAACTAGCGTACTGGAAAGCGCCCCTAACGCGACTGCGAGCCGAATTTAAAGCGCCTAAATAAGCTAGAAGAGGAGGCTGTAGTTAGGCGTATTCTTGAAGAGTCTGCGCGAGGATTTGCGCCTACAAAGCCTAACGTTTAAGCAATAGCTAATAAACTATTGCATAAGCGTGGGAGCAACCCTGTTAGCAAGAACTAGATTAACAACTTTATTAAGAGGACCTCTAAGCTCCACACGCGCTAGAGCCGTCCTTACAATCACCAGCGAGCTATCTACAAGGACCCAGCAGCTATCCAGCGCTGGTTTGACCTAGTCCAGGCGACAAAGCAGAAGTGGGGTATTGTGGACGACGATATCTATAACTTTGACGAGACTGGCTTTATAATAGGCAAGATTTTATCACAGTTAGTTATTATAGGCTTAGAGGGATATAGCAAAAAGAAGCAGATCTAGCTAGGTAACCGTGAGTGGGTTACTGTGATCTAAGGCGTGGGCGCGTTAGGTCGCCAGCTACCCCCCTTTGTTATCTTTGCGGGCAAGGTGCTTATCAACGTCTAGTTTAAAGACCTGCCTACTAACTAGGTTCTTAAAGTTAGTCCTAATGGCTGGACAAATAATTAGCTTGCTCTTGCGTGGTTAGAGCACTTTGATACTTATACAAAGAGGCAGACTGTGGGTGGGTATTAACTGCTTATTATCAACGGCCATGAGAGCCACTGCTCTCTTGATTTTTAAGATCTTTGCAAGGAGAAGAATATCATTCTTCTCTATATGCCTGCGCACTCGTCTCACCTATTGCAGCCTCTTAATGTCGCCTGCTTCTCGCCGTTGAAGCGCAAGTATAGCGACTTGATCTTAGGCTTAGCACGCAACCGCACCAGCTATATCAGTAAAGAGACCTTCCTACTAGCCTTTAAGGCTGCTTTTGAGCAGTCTATTACAAAGGAGAATATCTAAGCTAGCTTTAGAGGCGCTAGTCTAGTCCCACACGACCCACAGGCTGTGCTATCAAAGCTTGATGTAGTGGTGCGGACACCACATCAATCGCCACAACAGGCAGCCGCCTGGGAGGCGCAGACACCACGCAACGCGCGCGAGGTTGAGGCTTAAAGTACTCTTATTTAACAGAGAGTAAGAAACCGCCCTAGGTCTTCTATAAATTCTCTTAACAAGAAGGTTGTATAGCTAAGTAAAGGGGCTTAGCAAATAGCACATAAGATGACGCTTATAAGAGAGGAAGTAGCTGCTCTTTGAGAGGCTCTAGACACAGCAAATAAGCGTAAGAGCCGCAAGCGGCGATACGTACGCACAGAAGAGACTCTTACTATAGGCGAAGTACAAGAAGTATTAGCTAAATAGGCGGGTAGCAGTCGTGGTGATGGTGAGAGTGCGTCGAAGAGGGTGCGAGGAGAGAGGCGGTGCGGGCGTTGCAAGCAGACTGGACACAACGCTCGTACCTGCGCGGTTAAGATAGATAGTGCAAGTGATAGTAGCGATTCTAATAATTAATTTAATATATCGTAATAGTTTATTAACTGTGATAAAAGACTGTGATAACATGTCGACGTCGACGCGCCGGTGGAGCGTGATCGACTCGCTTGGGTGATCGACTCGCTTGTGAACCACGTTATTTTAGTTAATTACAACAAATGGAAATATCTACTCCTCTTCTTATATAGACAACCTACAGATATCATTATCTACAACATCTATTAAAAAAAACGTTAAATTACTAGAAAAAGAAACCTAAAAACTCTTTAATCTAGCAGGGGAGCTAGTAATTAGATTTGACAGCTTAAAGACTGAACTAGTAAACTGGACTAGATCAAAAAAGGATCAAGATTCTCTCACACTACCTACCTAGGAGACCTTTCAACTAAAATAGCAAATTAGATAGCTAGGCATCTACTTTAATAAAGCCCTTAAGTTCAAGGATCACTACTTTATTAGAAATTAATAGGCAAACTAAGCCTTTACTTGGCTAAGCAGACTAGCAAATAGCAATAAAGGCCTATCACCTAGAGCCTTTAGACAATTATACCTTGCCTACATCACTAGCGTAGCAGACTATAGTTGTTAGATCTTCTAGAAACAATAACAACTAGCTCTTAAACAAAGGCAAATACTACAAAATAGAGCGTGTAGGAAGATTCTAGGCACATTTAAGACCTCCCTAACTATACCTAGTGAGGTAGAGGCCTGCCTCTACCCACCTAGAGTAAGGTTAAACAACGCTCTTCGACAATACGCCTTTAGAGCTTAAAAACTAGCCCTAAACCATCTAATTAATATTGCTATAACTAGCAATAAAGGGGAACAACTAGATCAGATCACTAGATCTATCTCCACAGTCCTTGCTAGAAACACTAAGGAGATACAACATTACGCCTTTACACCTTAGAACTTAAATATCCTATATAAGGTCTATATATCTAAAGAGCCTAAAGATATAGAAGCAAAGAACTATAAGGAACAACTAGTAGATAATAGCCTCTTATCTATCTATTCTAATGCCTTAGCTATAAAGCAAGGCAAAGGTGTAGAAGTAGGGGTTATATTCTATCTAGGAACAACACAAATAGCCTAAGAACAATATAGTATAGGAAATAACTAACTAGCTTACAACAGTGAACTAGAAGGTATTACCCTATGGCTAGAAAAAGCAATAGAGCTAGTAGAGAACTGTTTAGATATAAAAGTCTATGCAGATAATCAAGCTGCTCTACTTAGGTTAAAGACTGCTTCTAATAATCCAGGCCAAGAATGGCAAATTAGATGTATAAAGGCAACAAAGAAACTAGAGGAGATAGGTATACGCCCTAGCCTTTACTAGGTACTAGGCCACCAAGATATCCCTAGGAACGAAAAAGCAGACGCCCTAGCTAAAGAAGCTACTAAGCTAGACTCTCCTTCTACTAGTAAAACTAGCGTAGCTATTACTAGCTTGCGAATTAAGTAGCTAGGAGAGAGAGAATGGCTAAGCTAACTTATTATTATTATTATTATTATTCTAGTTTAACGTCCTTTTTCAGCCCGAAGGGCTATATAAGACGTGTAGGGTTTTTTAGGCCTACAAGTATCTTAGTAGGTTGTTTCTAGCTACGATATTTAGGAGGGGTTTTAACTAGATGAAGGTGAGGCTCGTAGCCTATTGGTTGGTAGGTAGGGGGGGGGAGGATAGGGTGGGGGAGGTGTATGGCTACCTGTTACAGGTATTACTCCTTGTTTTCTGTGTTTCTCTTGTACCAGGCTTGTGTTCTAGCCTTTGTTTCTTGAATAAAGGTAATAGTTGCTTCTATACCCTCTTTTGTTTAAAGGAGGATAGGTAGTGATAGATCGCCTTCGCAGGCTTCTCTTAGTCCTTTCCTTTCCTCTCTATATAGATTACATCTAAATAGAATATGAGGTAGGTCTTGTATAGACCTATAGTTGCAGGGGCAACTATTAGAATCTACTTTCCCTCTCTTATATAGGTAGTCCCTTAGGTAACAGTGCCCTAGTTTAAGTTGGTAGAAAGCGCTAGAAATCTCTCTTCTAGTATTGCTAGGAATAGCGATTTGCTTTCTTATCTTCCACTTGTATTTTGCTGCGTACGTATGTGGATTCTTGCTAGTGGCTTTTTTCCTATACTGTTCAAGTTGGCTTAGCCATTCTCTCTCTCCTAGCTGCTTAATTCGCGAGCTAGTAATAGCTAGGCTAGTTTTGCTAGTAGAAGGAGGGTCTAGCTCAGTAGCTTCTTTAGCTAGGGCGTCTGCTTTTTCGTTCCCAGGGATGTCTTGGTGGCCTGGTACCCAGTAAAGGCTAGGGCGTATACCTATCTCCTCTAGTTTCTTTGTTGCCTTTATACATCTAATTTGCCATTCTTGGCCTAGATTATCAGAAGCAGTCTTTAACCTAAGTAGAGCAGCTTAATTATCTGCATAGACTTTTATATCTAAACAGTTCTCTACTAGCTCTA
>NW_007360310.1:670245-673695 GCF_000359705.1 Exserohilum turcica Et28A
GTTTTGGTTTCGTTTAGTAGTCTCCCTATTAGTCATTAGGGCGGTCTGTGCGTTCTCGAAGATTTTCGCATTTCGAACACGTCGCAAGAATACCGACAATACCCCCTCTAGCACCTCAACGAGAGGGCTGCACACATCAGAGGTGGCGTAAATCGGTTTCTCGCGACGTGTTACCCCTATATCTGATAGAAAATTGACGAGTTTTGATGAAAGATTTCTGCTTAAAAGTTGGTGTGTGTGAGTACGTACGATTAGTAATGCGGCAAACTAGGCAGTTTTAGCAATATTATACGCCTAATAAGAGTAAGAGAAGCAGGCAAACAAATCTCGTAAACTATTGCCTGCTTATAAAGTAGGAGACTAGGTCTAGCTAGACTTATATAATATATAAATAGCCTAAATAAGCAAAAAGCTAGACTAGAAAAGTGGAAAGTGCTAAGTTGCCTACGTATAGGACCCCTACTAGGTAGAACTTGTAGTGCCTTAGGAGACAAAATCCTTCTACGTAGATAAGCTAAGGCTAGCATTTAATAACCCCTTGCTATTACAACAAATAGATAATAGTAGCCCTATAGCTATTGTTGTACAAGAAGATAGAGAAGAAGATGACTATTTAGAATAGCTTGTACAAGGCATCACAGACGAACGAATATAAAATAGAGAACTATAATATCTTGTTATTTAGATAGGCTACCTGGAGGGAAGTTAAGAACTAGCTATAGCACTTAAAGACATAAAGGCCCTAGACAAATAGCTCGCCTAAACTTTCTCTATATAAAAACCTAATAGCTAGCTATAAAATAGCTAAAGGCGAAAGCTACTTAATAAGCAATAGAGACTTAGCGCTACCCCTAAAGGCCAAACGATCCCTCTTAGTGCCTAGAAGACGACGCTTAGCTGGCGTACAGACGGACGAACATGTGATAGCAAACGGACAAAGAGAAAGGAAAAGAAGACTAAAGAATACGCACGTGATATTAGACAAGGTGAAGGAGAGGAGTATTGTAAAGGGCTACGCTAGAGAGGTATAACCTATAGGTTATATAGTAGTGAATTATATAACTTTAGTTACGTGACTAAATAACGTAGTTAGCTATGTACAAATAAGCTTAGGTAAAGAGGAAGACTAAAGGTCTAAGCGTTTGTACAAGTAATAACTATAAAAGGAGGGCCCTCTAGATAGTTCTTTTCTATATCTTTCTTCTTCTATACAATAGGTGAATGTATACTCGTTAGTTAGGCCTCTCTCGCCTATAACATAAATAACATAGTTAGCTACGTATAAATAAGCTTAAGTTAAGAGTAAGACTAAAGCTCTAAGCGTTTATACAAGTAATAACTATAAAAAGAGGGCCCTTTAGATAGTTCTTTTCTATATCTTTCTTCTTCTATACAATAGGTGAATGCATACTCGTTAGTTAGGCCTCTCTCGCCCATAACACTATTTGCTAAGCCCCTTTACTTAGCTATACAACCTTCTTATTAAGAGAATTTATAGAAGACCTAGAGTAGTTTCTTACTCTTTATTAAATAAGAGTACTTTAAGCCTTAACCTCACGCATGTTGCGTAGTGTCTACACTGTAATGGGCGGGCCCAACGGGCCGAGCGTACGACTACTTACGCCATCCATAGCCAAAAAGGCAGTAACAAGACTTCAAGCTTCTTGAAGTCCAGGTAGTCGTATAGATATACTCGATCACACACACACTTTAGGCGTAGCCTCTTACATACACCTGCTAAGTAGCTATCTATTGTAGTAATTATATAGGTGTCTGCACTACTATATTAAGCTTAGATAGCACAGCCTATAGGTTGTGTAGGATGTAAGGGGCTGCGCTCCGGGGAACAATCGCGAGGTATACAAGAGGTTGTATTCGATAGAGAGCTATAGAGTCTACTTGCGTGGTGTTTATTTACTTGTCGGAGAAAGGTTGCACCGAGTGTCTGAGCGCGTCGTCTGGGCGCCGCTCAGGCCTCGCACAGATGCCGGGTTGCAGAGTAAGACCTGGCGTCTGCTGCTTGACCGAGATTCCATCGAGGAGCTATCTAAAGGGCGTTCAGCCCGTTACAATACCCCCCTCCTTAGGGTGGTACTGCGTCGCCTCTTTGAAACCCCTCTAGGAGGCGGCCCTCGCTGTCTCGCGCAGCCTCCGTGAATGCTTCCCATTGGTCCACTGCCTCAACGTCCTCTAGTAGTTCTGCTAGTTCGAGCGTCGTTTGGTGGAAACCTTTCCACTTCACCTCGTAGTATAGCTTATGCCCTCTCCTACGACGGCGTACCTCCTCTGCTACAATTTCTTCTACTTCCTATTCATCTTCTCTATCTACCTACAGCGGCTGTGGCTAATAGTTGTCCTGAACCTAGTTTGGGAGCGGATCGTTGCTAGCAAGTTTCAACCTATCGATATGGAAAATAGGGTGTGGGCTTAAGGGCGTGTCTAGTTAGACTAAGTGGCTATTGATTACCTTAACCACTGTGTACTTAGCGTTCTTCTAGTTAAGCTTCTTAGAGCTTCGCCCTGTGCTGTACTACTAATCGAGCTTTAGCCATACCTTGTCGCCTACTCGGTAGCTCTGCGCTTCTCTCCGAGTCTTGTTCGCCTGTCTCTCTTGTTCTTGTTGAGCAACTGCTATGCCTGCTTGGGCTAGTTCTACGGCTTGTTGTAGCTTAACCGCGATCTCTGCTGCCTTCTGCTCATCCGAAAGCTGTTCGGCTGGTTTCCGCTGTTGCCTTTCATTGTCTAGCTCTAGCTGCAGCGGCTCCACTTCGTGCCCATGCTGTAAGAAGAACGGTGACATTCCAGTCAACGTTGCGTTTCTACCATTGATCGCGATCTGGGCCATCGGGCAGAGCTGTGCCTAGTCATTCTAAGCCCAGTTCGTGAACGTTCGGATGTAGATCTCCTAGACGCTGTTCATCCTTTCTGTTGCACCGTCCGTCTGTGGGTGGTAGGCTGTCGACAGTCTCTATTTGATCTTCAGAAGCTTGCATAGTCTTGTCCATAGTGCACTCACAAACTGGCTGCCTCTATCAAAGGTAATAGCGTCTGGTAGCCAGTGATATGCGACTACACGTTCGATGAACTTTCGAACGACGGTTTCTGTCTTTGTATCTAGGAGCGGTACGAAAATCGCACCCTTACTAAGCCGATCAGTGATTACCATTAAGCTAGTCATGCCCTCACTCTCTGGTAGCCCTTCGACGAAATCCATGGAGATCTCCTTCTAGATCCGGGTGGGTATCGGCAGTGGTTTTAGAAGGCCTTGCGTGCCCTCTCTCCAGGACTTGCTCCGTCCACAAGCGTCGCAGTTTCTAACATATCTCCGGATCAAGTTGGTCATGCCTGGCCAGAAGTAGTCCCTTGCGAGTATCTTGTACGTTAGCTCGCGTCCTAGGTGGCCAGTGACTAATGAGTCGTGTGCGCCGCTGATAATTGCCGTTCGCAATT
>NW_007360310.1:678547-703342 GCF_000359705.1 Exserohilum turcica Et28A
GACTATATTGAGTTGTTGGGGGGTGCTCAACTGGCGATGGTGCTCATCTGGTGCACGGGCACTGTAGCGCTGCGGCTGGCGAGCTGCTTACGCGGATGAATCCCTTCTCAAGAAGCGATGTGAGTTCCTTTCTAAGGACTAGAAGCTCTCCGCGCGACATGCTATAGAGGGGTCCCCACAGTAGCTAAGCATCCTTCGGCTCTAGCTCAATCTTGTGGTCCACCTCTAGCCCTTAGTGCGGTGGAAGCTTCTCTGCTTGCTTCGGGTTGAAGAGCTCATAGAACTCCTAGTACTGTGTTAGTAGCAGCGCTCGTACATCTACGGGCTTCTTTGGTTGTAGCGCCTTGTCAATGTCTGCAATTGACGCGGCGAAGATCTAAACGCTATTTAGAGCGTTCTTATGCCTACGAACTAAGGCCGCAAACGCTACAGCGTTAACTTGGCTAACTCCTCCTTGTAGGCGTCCTTTAGTTAACCTTACTTAAATGCCCTTTAAGTGGATAAAAATACTCTTCTTAGCAGGAGATACTGATACGTCCTAGTGGTCTATCCATCCCCTGCTAAGGTACACGTCCTTACTAGAGGACAAGTCTATCACGTATGCATAAGCAGTCTCTTCGTACCTATGCATCTTGAATAAGAATTAGGCGACCTCGCTAATCTCTAACAGCTTGCTGTTCACTCCCTTAATTATCTAAGAGGGGATCTAAAAGCGCTCTAGACAGTGGCGGTAAGCGAATCTCTTGCTAATTAGTGCATAGCATAGGCATCCGCAGTTAATAAGCGCGACAGCGTTTACCACGTTGTTTATAATAAGATCTACAGTAATTGGTGGAGGACGCATACGCTTCTGCTGAAACTAATTCCATTCGCTACGTATCTGCCAATCTATCTTTAGAGGCTCTAGACCGAGACTCTAGTCTAGAGCTACTCTTTTTCTAACTCGCTACTCGGCACCTGATTGACTTCCTTCTGCGGCTTATGTCCAACGTTGCTTAGCGCGGGCCTTGCCTTCTTGACCTAGGTGGCGTTTTGACAGTATTTCGCGATATGACCTAGCTCTCCGCAGCAATAGCAGTTAGGCGGAGGTTGTTGTGGCTTGCCTCTAGCTTCTCGCGCCTAATTAACCTTCAAAGGCTCCCAGTCTATAACGTCTGGACTAGCTTCGTGTTAAGCGGTTGTTGTAGTAGGGCGATCTACCACCTAGGAGCTCGTTGCGCGCAGTTTAACGAGACCTACCTAGTAGAGGTTGTTGGACGTTCTTACTACCTTATTGACTAGCTGCTCGTACGATAGATTCTCATCAATCGTAGCAAGAGCCTCCTGCAGCTTAGTGTGAAGGCCCTTTAAGAACATACTCTTCTTAGCTGCTTCGCCAAACTGCTCGCCTGACTAAATCTCAAGACAGTTAAACTCCATATAATAGTCTCTTACTAAGAGCTTGCCTTGTTTAAGAGTTAAAAGGCGATCAAGTGCTTTAGACTTCTAGTGTAGGTCGTTAAACTGCTGGTCTATAAAGCTCTAGAGGTCTTCAATGTGGCGTTTACTCTAGTTCTGTATTGCCCAGGGTAGAAGTACATCCACTGCCTTGCCCGTACACCTACTAACCACGTACTCGATCTAAGCGAGGCTCAAAGTTCCTTCGTACTCGTGCTAGAGCTTAGCTTAAGTCTTATATTTAAACGCTACGTACTTCGTTCGATCTCCATTAAATAGTTCTAGGTGCGGGAACTTGTTCCTGCGCGCAGCTAGCTCAGCGATTGCAGCTGCTGCTAGGGGAGGCGTGAAGGCTCTATAGGACGACTCTGAACGCCCCTCAGCTTGGTTACGCTCGAGTGCCACGAGCCGTTCCGTTAGCACCTGGTTCTAGGCTGTTAACCGATTCATCAGCTCCATCATCTGGGCCATGGCATCCTAGTTGGCCTTCGGCGAGCCTCCTTGCCTTGGTGAGCCCTTTCCTCCCACAACGGCCGATCGTTTAGCGACCGCTTCAATCGTTGGCCTAATTGCTACCTCCTTCTATCCGTCCTCTCTAAGCATTTGTGTAATTTCGCGCAGGATCTCTTCATCTAATACTCCTACCTAGTTCTTAGCAGCAGCGTACGCCGCCAGCTCTTCCACATTCAAGTTTGGAACGTTAATCTCCATTGCCTAATTCGTTTTGGACGTCTTGTTCTTTGCCTGCTAATATGCAGGGCTTCCAGTCGCTCTTTAATCCGCTCGCGCAGTCCTAGACTGCGGCCTACTCCTCGTTAGTGAGGACTAGTAGGGCTTACCTTTAGCTGTACTTCTCTTCTAGCTGGTTCTAAACAGCGTTTGGCTGCTGTCGTGTCGCGTCCCTAGGAAGACTCGCGTCTTGCCGTCTCGCTCGTGGGATCTTATCTCTAATTGAGAGTAATCGCACGGCCTGCACCCCGTCTAATAGAGGATTGACAGGACTTCTTACTACAACGTCTGCTTCTAGCTAACTATACGCTAGGCCTAAGTGGCCTTTAGGTAGTTTATCACGCGACGTTGCGCCTACAGCTCAGCTTTCCAAGACACAGTAGGACTTCCTAGACAGGTCCCGGGCGACTAAATCGCCTACTGTCTCTTATGGCTAAACTTCCTGCGAAGCTCTGCCCTAGGTGTACTGTCTTGCGACAGTCTACCTTCTCGCTGCACTAAAGGCCTTTCGTACCTATTGTAGCACTAACTCTATGTTACTAGCTTGCACTAACAACACGCTCTAAAACTTAGTTAGAAGATAGTCTACCTAAGGCTTATGTCTAATTAGGATTAAATACAAAATGTAAGAGGCTGCGCTCTAGGGAGTAATTGCAAGGTATATAAGAGGTTGTATTTAATAGAGAGCTATAGAGTCTACTTGCGTGGTGTTTATTTACTTGTTAGAGAAAGGTTGCACCGAGTGTCTGAGCGCGTCGTCTGGGCGCCGCTTAGGCCTCGCACAGATGCTGGGTTGCAGAGTAAGACCTGGCGTCTGCTGCTTGACCGAGATTCCATCGAGGAGCTATCCAAAGGGCGTTCAGCCCGTTACATAGGACTAGACTAGCGCCTCTAAAGCTAGCTTAGATATTCTCCTTTATAATAGACTACTTAAAAGCAGTCTTAAAGGGTAGTAGGAAGGTCTCTTTACTAATATAGTAGGTGCGGTTGCGTGCTAAGCCTAAAATAGTGTCGCTATACTTGCGCTTTAATAGCGAGAAGTAGGCGACATTAAGAAGCTATAATAGGTAAGATAAGTGCGCAAGTATATAGAAAAGCATAATATTCTTCTTCTTATAAAGATCTCAGAAATTAATAAAGCAGTAGCTCTGATAGCTATTAATAATAAGTAGTTAATACCTACCTATAGTAGAGCTCTTTATTTAGGTATTAAAGTGCTCTAACTAGGTAAAACTAAGCTAATTATTTGTCTAGCTATTAGGACTAGCTTTAAGAACTTAGTTAGTAGGTAAATTCTTAAACTAAATATTAATAAGCACCTTGCCTATAGGAATAATAAAGAGTAGTATTTAGCAACTTAACGCGCCTACGCCTTAGATTATAGTAATCTACTTATAGTTGCCTAGCTATATCTACTTCTTTTTTCTATATCCTTTTTGTAAGAGGCTATGCCTAAAGTGTGTGATCGAGTATATCTATACGACTACCTGGACTTCAAGAAGCTTGAAGTCTTTTTACTGCCTTTTTGGCTATGGATGGCGTAAGTAGTCGTACGCTCGGCCCGTTGGGCCCGCCCATTAGACTTTTAATACTATAATTAATGACTATAATAAAATCTTGCCTATTATAAAGCTAGTTTTTTTAAAGTTGTAGATATTATTATCTATAGTACCCTACTTCTACTATATTACCTAGACTAAGTTAAACTAGCGCTAGATAGCTACTAGATTTTTGTAGGCGGCTTGCTAGTAATTATAGGGACAGCTCTAGCGCGTATAGAGCTTAGCAGTCCACCTAACAAAGTTATTAACTTAATTATTACTTATAGAGTTGCTACCACGCTTTTTTAACAGTTTATTAGCTATTACTTAAACTTTAGCCTTTATAAGGGCAGATCTACGCGTAGACTCTTTAAAAATTTATCTAATAATAGCCTTCTCTTCTAACTTATTTAGGCGTTTTATATTTAGTTTGTAGTTATGTTAGGGGCGCTTTCTAGCCTATTGATTAGATATTATACTTTAAGACACGTTATAGATAGGGGTAGCGCGTCTTTAGCTTTAAATACATTATAATTAGATATTAAAAAGAGCAAGTGAAAGATCTGATTTAGGATAAGTTAATTAATAGTTATGTTATTAAGATATAACGCGTTGTAGTATTAACTTTAACGCGCTAGTGGGGAGTGACTGACTCGCTTGGGTGACTGACTCGCTTATGAACCACGTTATACGTTATTTAGTAGTGCTATATAATTATAAAACTATTGGTCACTAGTAAGTAGTTATAGATAAAACTCACTTTATTTTTTATCTATTTTATGTTCTATTAACTTTTTAAATTAGTAGAATTTTTCATAAGCAACTAAAGGCCTATCTTATAACTCATCTTTTAGAATACAGCTTTTATACGCTTTTTTAATAACTTATCTTTAGTTCTATTTTTAGTTAGCATTTACTTCTTACTATAATAATTATAATATGTAAGAGGCTACGCCTACGTATGTACAGCTTAGCTTCTAAGCGAGTATATCTATACGACTACCTGGACTTCAAAAAGCTTGAAGTCTTGTTACTGCCTTTTTGGCTATGGATGGCGTAAGTAGTCGTAAGCTCGGCCCGTTGGGCCCGCCCATTACATAATATATAAAAAGTTCAAGTTTTTTCTTATCAAGTAAGTTAAATCAAGTCTAGTAGTTAGTATTATAAAAAATACTATAGTTTTTACTTTAAGTAAGAATAACTTTTTAGGCCTTATTGATATTACTATATAGCACTTTTAAAATTAAAAGATAGTTATAGTCTTTTAATGAGCTGTTTGAAAGGTTGTTAAAGTTAGCTTTTATAATACTATAGAGCTTACTATAATTTTTTTAATAATGCGTATACTTATAAAGCTTTTGCTAGCTAAGCTAAGTAAAAAGCTATCTAGCTTTACTAGTAGCTTTACTAATGATAGCTTTATAAGTTAACGTACTACACTAGTGAGGCGGCCAAACCAGTGAGCTGGCCACTGTTTCTTGGCACTGCGAACACTATATACAAACAATTAAATTACTTAATACTAACTATAGACTAATCTTTTATATAAGACACTTATATTAGATTTAGAATCTTCTACTATATCTTTTTAGCACGTACAAGCGTTGTGCCTAGTCTTACTGTAGTTGCCATAGCGCTATTAACCTAGTTAGGCTAGTTCTTAACTACTACTACTACGCGCTCTCTTTGCTATTGTACGACTACTAGAAGCACTCTTAGCTACTACTAATGCTGCTACACTATACTCTAGTGTCCTGCTATGCTATATCTGCTTTTGCTTTTGACCTTTGCGCTTTGTAACTTCTACTAATTACTCTTTCAACTCTTATATGTAAGCTTTAATTAGAATATTCTTATTTAGCATCTCTTTTGCTTCTTTAATAAGCTTTAAGAAGCTTTCTTAAGCACTTATTAGTAATTATATAAAGAATTCTCTTATAAGCCTTAATTATAATCTAAATTTAAGTAGGTTACTTAGTGTTCTTAACTACTAGGGCGTTTCTAGGAGGGGTGCTAGTAATAGCGTACAAAGTTGCACTTTAAGGCAATTTATAACTACCTACGCGTTTATAAGAACAAGTCCTAAAGCCTTAAAGGCCTTCTTATAGTTATTATATGTAAACAGGTTAAAACATACGTATTTAAAGGCTAGAAGGAAGCCTTCTTTATTGATATAGTAGACGCGTTAGCGTGCTAAGTCTTATACGCGTTAAGAGTACTTTAATTTTAATAGCAAGAAACACACTATATTAAGTAGCTAAAGGATATATAATAAGTAAGAGGGCATATAGAGCGTAAGGATCTTATATACGAAGTAGTATTTCTTAAAATCCTTATTAAGGTAGCTTTTGTGCCTATCTAAAATTAGCAGCCTATATAACCCCTTCTAACGCGTGTTTGTATACGCGTTAAAGTGCTTTAACTACTTAAGACTAAGCTAATTATTAGTCTAGCCGTTCTCTAAGACTAAAACTTTCTAATTATATAGGATATCTTGCTCTTTATACTAAATAGAGATGTAGACGCATCCTTTGTAGATAATAAATAGTAGGATAGTATACCTAGTAGCATAGATGCCTTAGATAACTATTACTTACTCTTAGTCCTCTAGCTAGATAAGATTTAGTCTTATATAACGTTCTAAACTAGTAATAACCTTTATTAAGCTAATAACGCCTATTTAGAAGCTAGTCTTATTAAAGTTGTAGATATTATCTAGATAGACTCTAAACTAGTTAATTTTATCTCGTACGAGCTTAAACTATAAACTAATAACCTCTAGGTCTTCTTAAAGGGCTCTCTAATAGTCCTTTACTTAATTAATGTAACGGGCTAAACGCCCTTCGCCTCCCATACTCGTCTACGACCTCGTTTACTCCACCTGCCCGGCCCGATTGTTACCCTAGCAACCAGCATTGTATATAGATAGCTACGTAGCCGAGAGCTTAGCTCTCTATCGAATACAATCTTGTTACCTTGGCCTGTCCGATCGTGCTCCCGAGCTTAAAACTACCCTCCGGGGTCGAGCCCCTTATAATTAAAAGCTATCTTAAGCTCCTCTATATAAGCAATAAAGCGCTAAGCCTAGTTTTTACTAATAGGTACCCTACTATAAGTAGCTAGCAATTAATTAGCAATATCTACTACCTTATATAGCTAGGGCGCAAATCCTTGCGCGTTAAGGTTCAGAATGTATTATATAATAGTCTATTTCTCTACTATAGTAAGCTTCTAGACGCTAGGTTGTGTATAAAGTTAATTAGTAATTCTATAAAGCTAATTAGAGAGCTGCTAATATTATACGCTATAGGCTACTATAGCATGTTACAAAATTTTAAATTAGCTAGTAGTAAAGGCCTAAAGCGTAGAGTTAATGCTGCCTTCTTTATATAACGTATTCCATCACCGAGCGGGCCACATCACCGAGTGTGCCACTTTTTCTTGGCATCACGAACTTCACGTACGAAAGATAATGCCCCAACAACAGAACGCGATATTAACTTAGCAAGAAGGTAGGCTTACTCTAGCTGTTCAGGCCTATTGTACAGGCCAGTTTAAGAGCATTTAACGCGCTGCAGCAGCCTACAACGTCCATTATCAGCAGATCTCTTGGCGGCTTTAAGGAATCACCTTTTAACCTATAACACAGCTAAATTGCTAGAAGCTAACTAAGTCTAAAGAGCAAACTATCGTACGATATATTCTTAACCTAGACTTGCGAGGATTTGCCCCCCGTCTATGTGAAGTAGCAGATATGGCGGAGAAACTACTACGCGAACGAGATGGCGAGCCTTTAGGCAAATGCTAGGTAGAGCGGTTTGTTACTCGTACAGACGAGCTTAGAACAGCCTTTGGTTGAGCAAAGGATTGTTAGAGAACTTAACAAGAGGATCTAGAGATTATTAACGCGTGGTTCAAGCTCGTACGAGAGACGGTTGAGAAGTATGAAGTTCATTTAGACGACATCCATAACTTTGATGAAACTGGCTTTTAGATGGGCGTAATTGGCTCAATGAAGGTAGTCACAGGCGCAGAGCGTCGTACGAGGCCTACTCTCACGCAGCCAGGCAATCGCGAGTGGGTTACAGTCATCCAGAGCATCTGCGCTGCGGGATACGCTACCCCGCCATTCATTATCTACAAGGGACGCGTCCACATCTCTGCATAGTACGAAGAAGCAGATATACCGTACGACTAAAAGCTTTCAGTATCAGAGAACGGCTGGACGAACAATGAGCTTGGTCTCGCGTGGTTAAAGCACTTTGACGAGCATACAAAGACGCGTCAGGTGGGGTTATACAGGCTACTCATCCTTGACGGCCATGAGAGCCACCTTAACTAAGAATTTAAGGATTACTGCCTCGTACGAAAGATCCTTACCCTCTGTATGCCTGCTCATTCATCGCACATACTTTAGCCACTTGACGTTGTCTGCTTTTCGCCTCTTAAGCAGAAGTACTCTCAACGCGTACGAGACTTGGCACGCCACCATGTCTAGCATATTGATAAGGAGCGCTTCCTTCCAGCCTTTTGAGACGCGTTTTTTAACGTGTTTACGTCCAATAACTGCAAGAAGGCCTTTAAGGCAGCAGGGCTAGTCCCTATCGACGCGTAGAGAGTTATTAATCGCCTTGACGTACGCCTTTATACTCCACCATAAGAAGCTTAGCTAGAAATACCCTAGACGTTAAGAACACTAAGTAATTCGCATGAATTTAGGTCACAATTAAAGCTTGTAAGAGAGTCTTTCGTACGATCGCCAACTACTGCATAAGAAGGCTTTTTAAAGCTTATTAAAGGGGCTAAGGAGATGCTATATAAGAATGTGCTTATAAAGGCCCGCGTAAGAGAGCTTGAAGAGCAATTAGCAGCAGTAACAAAGCGCCAAGGGCGCCAAAGAAAGCGAATTCAGACAGGTGGGACACTAGACTTTGGTGCAGGGGCATCGCAGGTAGCTGAAAGTAGTTCTGCTGGTCGTACGACATCAAAGAAGGCACGTGGTGAGGGTAGTCAAGAAAGGGCCCTACTAGGTCAACGGCACTGTAGAACCTGTGGGAGGACAGGCCATAACTCTCGTACGTGCTAGAAAGATGTAGAAGAAGATTCTTTTTTAGATACAAGTAAGTCGTACGAAGCATCTATAGCTAGTGTAGAGTAATCTAAGTTTTCGTACATGAAGTTCGTGATGCCAAGAAAAAGTGGCACACTCGGTGATGTGGCCCGCTCGGTGATGGAATACGTTAAGTTAAAAGTAGTATAACATGGTTCACAAGTGAGTCGCTAACCTAAGCAAGTCGCTAACGCCCTACTAGCCTATCAACTTCATCACTATAACGCGTAATGTCTTAATAACGCAACTATCCATTAATATATTCTAAATTTAATCTTTAACTCACTCTTTTTAATATTTAGTTGCAACCTGTTTAGAGTATAAATTATGCTACTTGTAAGCAGTTGAGGGTGTAGGAAGTATTGTGTATTCCGATGTGTATCATAATAGGAGCAAGTTTAAATACGGTGTTATTAGTTAGTGGGCAACCACGTGACTATACATAGTACTTCTAGGCTTACACACCTCCCTCAGGTTCGAACGCATGTTAAAGCTAATGTGATCATAGGCCACCCCCTGCTCTACAGAGTAGGGCTGCTTGCAAGAGTGCGGTGGGTTGCCGCTTGTATTAGAGCAGTGCCAGGTGGGGATCGTCCGCCGTCGCGGTGTAGGTGGACCTCGCTCTGTACTATGGGCGTCCCCAGTAGTTGGACGTCTCCTAGAGCTAGCACTAAGGTCCTGACTGCTTCTTGTTCTTGTATGGAGTTCAGTAGTGTGCCTTGATATTTAATAAAAGAGCTTTGTAAGCGTACAGCCTCGTTAAACCTGTAAAAACCATAGAGGAAAAACTAGGAAGAGTACTACACTATATAGCTATAGCTTATATAGTAGGAAAGATCTTGAAATGTAAAAGTGATACCCAATTTTCGTGTCTCTAACGAGGCAGTAGTTTAGTAAGTCTATTAGCAGGTTAAACGCTAGTTAGTATATATGTAAGGTTGAAGTTGTGAGCTTATGCTTCTTAACAAAGCCAGTAATAATGTATATCAACGTGCCTAAGCGACGTCTTAAGTCGTAGTGTAGCTGCTGTAATTAGCTGTATTGTCTATTAATTGTCGCAGTATAGTATCTACTCATTGCCTAGATCAAATTTAATCTCCTTAAATAGTCTCCACCACCATAGCAGCTCTGTGCCTGCAGACGAGGCGGCGATCAGTTTAGCTTCAGTAGTTGATTTTGTGACACATCGTTGCAGTGTAGCCTTCCAGTCAATAGGCCCGCCAAATAGGAAGAAGATGTAGCCTTGCGAGCTTTTCCTTGTGGCCTTGTGGTCGGCGTACGAGGCATCCGTAGCACCATAGAAGTCTGGTTCTTGATGATCTTCAATATGTGCTATGTCGGTAGAGATGGAGGCATTGTAGTACAGTGCTTGATCCTTAGTAGAGTATAGATAGCTGAGCGTTTGATAGGCAGCATTGATATGCTATTGTGAAGGGTTAGTGAGGAATTTAGCTAGTTTTAAATGCGCTTTTAATACATTAAGTCGTGTAGCAGCTGCCACATAGCTAATTAATCTAACTAGCTGTGCGTATCTGTGTATATTCGCGTTATTTCTTGGTTGGCCTAAAGGGAGTAGTTCCTCTAGAGGGAGAGGAGTGGCTAAAGGCCGCTTGAACGACTTTGGTGATGGATATTTGGCGTTAAGCTTGTCAAGGTAGGCTGACTGCGATAGCCAGATAGATCCAGTTGATCTATCGCGGTGTGTTTGTATTCCACAGAAGGTGGATAGTTCTCCAAGCGATTAGATCTCATATCGACGTAGTAGCTTACGTTCAAAGTCGTCAAGTGCTGCTATATAGGCTAGACGCGCGAGTATAACTATATCATTAACATAAAAGAAGACAATAAGCTTTTTATTTCGCCAAAGGCAAGGTGCCTCTTTGACTTCTTAAAGACCTAGTTCATTAAGCGTCTTTATAAGCTCTTTGTACTACAGTAGTGGTGAGGCCTTAAGCCCATAGAGAGCTCTGCGTAGTTCCCACAGATGCTCAGCATTAGAGAAGCCTTCTGGCGGGTGACAGTAAACAGGTGTATTAAGTTGAGCATTAGTGAATGCGTTGACTGCGTTGTAATGGCGTATTTTAAGGTTGAAGTATGCTGCAATAGCTATAAGTCCTTAAAAGATGCGCGTAGCTAGAGTTGCAGCGTATGTATCCTCAGCTGTCGCTTGTAGATCGCCTCAAACGCAGATTCTAGCCTTGTATTTAACTAGATATCCCTCGTTATTAAGCTTGTATTTAAACACCCATATTAGCGGCAGGACTTTGGTGTCTTAAGTGTTAAAATCCTTCTAGGACATAGTCTTGTACGTATCCTTGCGCTTAATATCTAAGATCTCACGTTGCATTGCTGCTATAAAGCCTTGCTTATGTACGGTAGGGAGCTTTATAACATCTTGATAGAAACGTGGCTTAGGAGGTAGAGTTGAGTGGTGGAATTGTGTTTTTGGAGCTGTGATAGATGCTGCTACGAACGTGGACTAGTATTTACGGACGAAGAAGCTGCTGCTTTTGCGTGTGGGCTTCCTAGATCTTGCTGCTCCTTCTAGCAGTATATGTGAATGGCGTAGATTGCTGTCGATAAGTTCGCAATTTGCTGCAGCGTTTGTGTCTACTGATTGCTCTATTGAGTCGCGTCGCTTTCGTTTTCTTGATGTACGAGTAGATGGCTGTGTTTCTGGAGTAGGCGTGGAACTATGGCTGGCTGTAGCTGGTGAGACTTGGTGATATCCCATGTGATTGTCTGGATCTGGAGTAGCTGTCACAGCTGGTGTAGGCAGAGATCCTGCGTTGTGATCCTCATGAGGTTTTTCAGTACTTTGTGTGGACGAAGTTGGTATATCCATATCCTGGCTGGCTTCTGTTGTAGCGCCTTCGTCCTCTTCTTTAGAAGACTCTTCTGGATTCTGCAGTGGTGGCATATGGATTGTATGTATAACCTCTTGTATCTCTTCGCCTTGTAGTAGTGGATCTTGACTATCGAAAGCTTGGTAGAACATGTCCTCTCTGAACGTCACATCACGTGTGCGAATGACTTTGCCCTAGTGCGCTCTACTCTTTGCTTTCGGTATCTAGATCCTGTAGATATTTGAGGCATTGTAGCCAATAATGTAGCCTATGAGGGCACGAGGAGTGAGCTTATCACCTCGCGGTATCTGCGTGCGTAGTGCGTATGCTTGGCAGCCATATATTTTGAGATGAGCTATTAAAGGCTTCTTGCAGTACGCTATTTCAAATGGTGTTTTCCAGCTGAGAGATCGCGTAGGTGTGCAATTGAGAAGATATCCTGCAGTGACATATGTCTCTAGAGCAAGATGGAGTGGTAGTTTTGAAGTGCTTATTATAGATCGTGAGTAGTTAATTAGAGTCTTTCCTAATCTTTCTGCAGAGCCATTCTGCTCTTTTGTATGTAGAGCTCTGATCTAGAATCTAATTCCTTCTTGCTAACAGTATGCACGCGCTAAGTCGTCTGTTAGACTATAGCCTCGTTCGTCGTCGGCTATTATAAATGTGATAGTAGTATTAAACTCCTATTTAATCGTCCAATCTAGGCGAGTGATCACTTTAAGTAGAGTTTCCTTGTCGCGTTTTAGAATTAAGTATACGAAGTTAAACTTCGTGTATAGGTTAAATGCATAGAATACGTATCAATGCCTATTGTAGCCTATAACGTCGAGCTTGATAATATTAATTGCAACTATCTCGAACGGACGAGATGCACCGACCTCATGTCCCGTACGACGAGAGATGATCTAATAGGCTTTGTTCTGTGAGCATGCTTCGCAGTCGATTGTACGTAGTGCAAAGCCTGTAGATAGTTGCTGGATGCCCTGGACGTTTTCTGCTAGATGATCGATAGCATCACTGCCTACATGTGCCATAAGGACATGAAGCTGAGGCTTGGTAAGTGCTCAAGGTTTAAGAGGTTGGGCTGAATATTAAGGCCTGCGTTAATTGGCTGCAAAAGCTGCATATTAAGCAGATTGGATTAGTGGAGGCTAGGTGCGATGCACGACTAGCCAATAGCCTCCTAATCGGGTAAGGCTTGCAACATCCTCGCGAGCATCTTTGACAGCTCTATACAGGACATTTCTTCCTAAGTCAAAGTGGATATTTGATGAGGAGAGGCGGGATAGCGAGACAAGGCTGGTGAAGAAGGATTAGATCAGAGCCACGCGCTTAAGCGTAGTTCTCTTGATACCACTTAGTGTTGATAGAGGCAGCTTAACTTCACCCTATGCCTTAATTTTCGTCTTAGTTCCTCCTGCGAGTACGACGTCGTCGTCAGCTGCTGGAGCTTTCTACTTAAACTCTGCAGGGTTGTTGCAGATATAAATATCAGTGGCTAGATCCAGCGTCTATGAGTGGGCGAGTGGATATTGTTAAGCTACTCTCTAGTTGTTGAACGCGGAAAAGAAAACGGCATATGCTTCGTGCTGCAGGGATTGTTTAGCTAGTGGGTCTCCTGCGTCAATTTCTATTAAATTAAAGTCTGTCGCTTTGTTGTGCTTGTTAGTATCCCTAGTCTTGGGTTTCTTAAAGCGTTGATTCTTTTCCTAAATCTTATTTAGTATCCTACAATTATCCTTGGCCTTAAAATTAGCAATCTTCTTAGCTTTTTTAGGGTCTACAACGAATCCTCGTTGCTGGAGTGCCGTATCGATGTATGGGCATTGGCCCCAGAAATGACTGTCGCCGCAGAGACAGGGCTTTTCTGGCTTATTTTCACTGTCTCTTGATCGTTTCTTGTTGTTGTACGGAGATGACTGGCCATTCATCGTTGCTCCAAAGGCACCTCCATGGATATTTGCTTTTCTTGAGTAGGTCGTACGGTGATAGCGCAGGTATTCGGCAAGAACAGTAGAGAGCTAGGATTAATGAGGTATCAGCTTGCTGCGATCTGAGTTCTAGATTTCTTTAGCTTTGAATATATTAAGTGAAGCGCTAGCAGCGTATGTAGCGTCAACTTGCTTAATTGCTTGGATAAGATCCTTATAGGCTTTAAATCCGTGTACTTTAGGCAGATTAAGTTGTTTTGCTCTGCTATATGCTGTAAAAAACTCATTGCACCAGTCTTCAACATTTAATTGTTGAGCATGTAGAATCTTGGCCGCTTCGTAGTCCTTCTGCACTCGATATTCCATATCGGACGTAGTAGGAGAGAAGAGATCTTGGAGCGTCTTAATTTAATTGTGGACTGTTGTCTTGTCTTTAATATAATATAGTAGTTCCTGTTGTATAGTCTTAGTGATATGCGCTTCTACTTAGCCTAACTTATCTCGAAGACGTCTATATTCTTTTATTTCTTTGTAGTAGCTACTGCGATCCTAGTTGTACTACAGTAAGTCTTGCTAAGATGGTAGAGTTGCAGGTGATCCGTCAACATTAGTAATAGGCGCTGGCCTAGTAGGCTAAACAGGCTTTTGCAGAGGATTAGATAGTTTGTTGGGATCAATGTATTCCCATACGTCTCCTGCTTCAGCAATACGCTTGACGATAAAGAACTAAAGCTCCTAGTTGCTTTGTCCTTAAAGGATAATATCTAAATAAATAGTGTGCGCCAACATAATAGTATAGGTAGGTAGGTAGTCAATTAATTGCAGTAATATGCGGATTAGGCCGGGCTCATAACTGTAAGCAGTTAAGGGTGTAGGAAGTATTGTGTATTCCAATGTATATCATGATAGGAGCAAGTTTAAATACGGTGTTATTAGTCGGTGGGCAACCACGTGACCATACATGGTACTTCTAGGCTTACACTACTACTATCTATAACGTCCTATAAAGAACTCTATCTAATTAACGCGCTAGAAAGCGCCCTTAACGCAACTATAAGCTAAAATTAAAGTATCTAGATAAGCTAGAAGAGGAGGCTATAGTTAAGCGTTGTAACGGGCTGAACGCCCTTCGCCTCCCATACTCGTCTACGACCTCGTTTACTCCACCTGCCCGGCCCGATTGTTACCCTAGCAACCAGCATTGTATATAGATAGCTACGTAGCCGAGAGCTTAGCTCTCTATCGAATACAATCTTGTTACCTTGGCCTGTCCGATCGTGCTCCCGAGCTTAAGACTACCCTCCAGGGTCGAGCCCCTTACAAGCGTATTCTTAAAGAGTTTACGTAAGAATTTACGCTTATAAAGCTTAACGTTTAAGTAATAGCTAATAAACTATTAGAAAAGTGTAGTAGTAACTCTATTAGTAAGAACTAGGTTAATAACTTTATTAAGTAGACTTCTAAGCTCTATACGCGCTAGAGCTATTTCTATAATTACTAGCAAGCCGCCTACAGAGATCTAGTAGCTATCTAGCGCTAGTTTAACTTAGTCTAGGTAATAAGGTAGAAGTAGGGTATTATAGATAATAATATCTATAACTTTAATAAAACTAGCTTTATAATAGGCAAGGTTTTATTATAGTTATTAATTAAAGTATTAAAAGGATATAAGAAAGAAAAGTAGATATAGCAAGGCAACTATAAATAGGTTACTATAATCTAAGGCGTAGGCGCATTAGGTTACTAAATACTACCTTTTATTATCTTTATAGGCAGGGTGCTTATTAATGTTTAGTTTAAGAATTTGCCTACTAACTAAGTTCTTAAAGTTAATTCTAATAGCTAGATAAATAATTAGCTTAGTCTTGCCTGGTTAGAGCACTTTAATACCTATATAAAGTGTAAGAGGCTACGCCTACGTATGTACAGCTTAGCTTCTAAGCGAGTATATCTATACGACTACCTAGACTTCAAGAAGCTTGAAGTCTTGTTACTGCCTTTTTGGCTATGGATGGCGTAAGTAGTCGTACGCTCGGCCCGTTGGGCCCGCCCATTACATAAAGAGCTCTACTATAGGTAGATATTAACTAACGTGTTTCACCAGTAAGCGGGCCACCCTAGTATGTGGGCCACTTCCCTATGATATCCCACCTTTGCAACAATAACGCGTAATGTCTTAACAACACAACGCGTTAAAAACTTATACTAAAGCAGATCTATTTCTTACTATTACTAATCTTAATTCTAAACAAATTTAGAGTAAACAACGCGCTGCTGCCGCCTATAGCGTCCCACAAACAACAATCTAGCGTCGACGAGCTAGACAGCGCCCTCGAAGCGATTAGGAGCCACTAGCAAGGCGCCTAACAAAACTAGAAGAGGAGGCTATTACTATGCGTGTAATAGTCGAGGCTAAGCGAGGACTACCCTGTGGGAAAGACGACGTGCGAGATATGGCCAACAGACTGCTCCGAGAGCGTGGCGGGAAGGAGGTGGGCAAGAACTGGGTTGATAGGTTTGTCTAGCGCAATCCTGAGCTGCGTACGCGCCAGAGCCGTCCATACGATCACTAGCGAGCTCTCTGCGAAGACCTAGCGCTTATTAAGGGCTAGTTTAAGCTAGTTTAGAATATAAAGGCAAAGTATAGTATTGTAGACGAAGATATCTATAACTTTAATAAGACTAGCTTTATTATAGGTAAGATTTTATTACAGTTAGTTATTATAGGCTTAGACAAACTAGGGAGAACAAAGAAGATCTAGCTAGGCAATCGTGAGTGGGTTACGCTAATACAAGGCGTTGGCGCAATAGGCACGCGTATCCTAGCGTTTCTTATCTTCGCTAGCAAGGTTCTAATCTCTACCTAGTTTACAGAGGATCTGCCACGCGACTAGGTGATCTAAGTTAGTCCTACTAGCTAGACAAACAACGATCTAGCGCTTGACTAGCTTCGTTACTTTGATTCCTATGCGCGGCCTGTGGGGACGCATAGGCTGCTTATTATTAACGGCTATGAGAGCCACTGCTCGGTGGATTTCCGAGACCTCTGCGAAGAGATGAAGATAATCCTCCTCTGTATGCCTCCCCACTCGTCGCACCTCTTACAGCCTCTTGATGTGGGCTGCTTCTCGCCGTTAAAGCGCGCGTATGGTGATGCTATCTCGGTCTTAGCACGCAATCGCATCTACTATATTAGCAAAGAAACCTTCCTACTAGCGTTTAAAAAGGCCTATTATAAGGCTATTACACTAGAAAATATCCGCAGAGGGTTCTAAGGTGCTGGACTTTCACCGCACGATTATAACGTTGTTTTATCACAGCTTAACGTCATGCTGCGTACGCCAACTCCACCAGCGCAAGAGACTACTACTTAGGAGCCGAAAACGCCGCGCAACGCGCGCGAAATAGAGGCGCAGGCTACGCTTATTCGAAACCGTATGCAAATCCAGCAAGGGTCTTCTATAAGTTCTCTTAAGGAGCAGATATAGCAGTTAAGTAAGGGAGTTTAGCAGATAGCTTATAATATAGTGTTAATACAGAAGAAACTTAATCGCCTTAAAGCTACGATTACTAGAGTAACGAAGCGAAAAACTCGTAAGAGGCGCTACGTACAGGCAGAGGGGTCCTAGACAGTTAGCTAGATAGCTAATTAGATCGCTAAGGTAGAGGGTAGTAGCTATAATAATGGTGCAACGTCTACGAAGAGGGTGCGTAGTAAACGGCGCTGCGGGCGTTGTAGCTAAATTAGACACAACTCTCGCACTTGTTAAGTAGAATTAGAGGATATAGAGGATAGCAATGCGTCTAAAGAATAATATCTTATTCTACTTAATAAAAAACATTGTGGTGGTGTTGCGCAATACTATTATAAAGATGTAAAAGTTTAGGGAGGTGGCCTACATACTAGGGTGGCCCGCTTACTAGTGAAACACGTTACTTATTATTAATAGCTATAGGAGCTACTGCTTTATTAATTTCTGAGATCTTTATAAGAAGAAGAATATTATGCTTTGCTATATACTTGCGCACTTATCTTACCTATTATAGCTTCTTAATGTCGCCTACTTCTCGCTATTAAAGCGCAAGTATAGCAACGCTATTTTAGGCTTAGCACGCAACTACACCTACTATATTAGCAAAGAGACCTTCTTACTAGCCTTTAAGACTGCTTTTAAGCAGTCTATTATAAAGGAGAATATCTAAGCTAGCTTTAGAGGCGCTAGTCTAGTCCTACATAACCTATAGGCTATGCTATCTAAGCTTAATATAGTAGTGTAGACACCTATATAATTACTATAATAGGTAGCTACCTAGTAGGCGCAGACACCATGCAACGCGCGCGAAGTTAAGTTTTAAATTAGTCTTATTTAAAAGAGCGTGAGAAAACGCTATAGGTCTTCTACTAATTTACTTACTAAGTAGATTGCGTAGCTAAGTAAGAAGGCCTAGCAAATAGCATATAAAATAACGCTTATAATAGAGGAAATAGGTACGCTTTAAGTAGCTCTTAATAAGTTAAATAAGCGTAAAAGCTATAAGTAGTAATACTTATAGATAAAAGAAACTCTTACTATAGGTAAAGTATAAAAAGTATTAGCTAAATAAGTAGGTAGTAGTTATAGTAATAGTAAGAATGCGTTGAAGAGGGTGCAAGGAGAGTAGTAGTGTAGGCGTTGCAAGTAGACTAGACACAACGCTTATACCTACATAGTTAAGATAGATAGTGTAAGTAATAGTAGTAATTTTAATAATGTATTTAGTGTATTATAATAGTTTATTAACTATAATAAAAAACTTTAATAACGTGTTGATGTAGATGTAGTAGTAGGGCGTTAGCGACTCGCTCAGGTTAGCGACTCACTTGTGAACCACGTTAATAATTAAGTAATATTAACTATATTTCTATTAATTTATATATATTATATAGTAATAGTATTAGTGCCTTAAAGGCAATTAGCTTACTTAAAATAAAATACTAAGCTTCTATATTAAATAGTACTTATTTAGTAGCTTAGTTGGTTATAGAACTAGTGCTAAGTTATTATATTATAGTACTAACTCTATATAGTTTAGATATTATAGAGCTAATATAGCACCTTAGCTTAGTAGGCTTATTAGTAGGTTAAATAATAAATTATTAGTAGGTTGTATAACCGTCGCTATGCAGATCTAACGCACGTGCCTATTTACGATCTTCCAGGAAAACAAAGTTACATCGGCCAAGGGCCCGTTCGGCTGTTCCGTCTCCGTCTCCTTTTTTGAGCACGTTGCGGCTGGTGGTTGCGTGGTATCTGAACTACCTGGGTTAAGAGAGAAGACAGAGGTGCTGTTCGAGAAAACGTCTGCTCAGGCTCTATTTTAGTGACAGAATCTTCACTTGACAGGTCGTTTCTATCAGCACACAAGGTTTCCTAAAGATACGTTAGAGAACAGAGTTGTCGAGACGGAGCGTTACCACACGGAGTAAGTCGTGAAGAAGGGAGCCTTAGTTTGCGCATAGAGGCGATATCGTGGTGCAGTAAGCACTAGACAAAGGCTATTTTATGAGCGCTATGCAATGAAAATTGACGTTTGTTCCATGCTTCTGGAATATGTACTACGCTAGATAGATTGCCAATTCTGACTCCGTTTTTAATGCGGAGATGGAGATGGGAGACGGAACCAAACTTAGTCTGATCAAACTGATTTACACGCTTGTACTATGCTGCTCTTAGTACTATTTACTTGAGGTATAACAAGCCATGAGACCTCTACGAAACAAGACTCCGGCTATGCCTAAGCCTGACGCATGGAGAGGCGCATGCGGGTGTGGTTCGGAGCCGAAGAGACAGTGGATAGGGGAGACAAGGTGCTGCACTACACACTAGTATAGAAATAACCCCCTCTTACATTTCTTGTCTACGGAGGTGCCTTTCTAAAGTATTGTCTAACGCTAATCTCGGCGCTTCGGCACAACTCTTCTTAGCGCAACTCCCACCTTAGAGTTAAGGGGCTATCTAATTAGTCTGCCTACTACTATGTAGTTATCCTTTAACTATAGCTTCTTATACTAACATATACACCTATACCTTAGTAATTACATTAAAATTACCTCTTATTAGCAAGAATACCTTATAAGTCTCTACGCTAACTAGCGTTTATCCTTATACTATAGATTATATCTATAGTAGAGCTATTGCTATAGGCTTTAAGCTAAACAACCTTCCTATTAAGATCCTTCTACACCACGTTTAGGATGCTCTAAAGCCTAGTAGGCCTGCTAAGCAGGCAAAGGTAAAAGAGCAGATATTACAATAAGTACAACACAATAGATATAGACGAGAGAAGAGCTATACTAACCTTACTAGTAGGCTTAGTCTCTAAGGAGTCGAAATCTCTGCCTCTACTGTCTAGAGGGTGTTAAGAGCAGCAGAATATAGAAAGACTAAGCTAATAAGGAAGCCTAGGTTAATATAAGAGATAAAGAGTGCTTATCTTAAGTAGGCATTAGAGCATAAGAACTAGACGTTAGAGGACTAGAAGAATATTATCTAGATAGACAAGACGTTAGTAGTGATTAACTACTAACGTAGAGGCTATAGAGTCTAGAGAAAGGCAGACAAGATGTAACGGGCTGAACGCCCTTTGGATAGCTCCTCGATGGAATCTCGGGCCAAGCTGCGCGCGCACCATCTGAACTACGTTCAGACCGAGCAGCGCTCAGACAACGCGCTTAGATACTCTAGCATAACCTTTCTCTAATAAGTAAATAAACACCACGTAAGTAGAGTAGATAGCTCCTTATTAAATATAACTTCTTGTATACCTCGCGATTGCTCCCTAAAGCGCAGCCCCTTACATTTTGTATTCAATCCTAATTAGACACAAGCCTTAGGCAGACTATCTTCTAACTAAGTTTTAAAGCGTATTATTAGTGCGAGCTAGTAACATAGAGTTAGTGCTACAATAAGTACAAAAGGCCTTTAGTGCAGCGAGAAGGTAGACTGTTGTAAGATAGTACACCTAGGGCAGAGCTTTGCAGGAAGTTCAGCCGTGAGAGACAGTAGGCGAATTAGTCGCCTAGGACCTGTCTAGGAAGTCCTATTGTGTCTTGGAAAGCTAAGCTGTAGGCACAACGTCGCGTAATAAACTACCTAAAGGCTACTTAGGCCTAGTGTACAGTTAGCTAGAAGCGGACGTTATAGTAAGAAGTCCTGTCGATCCTCTATTAGACAAGGTGCAGGCCGTGCGATTACTCTTAATAGGAGACAAGATCCCACGAGCGAGACGGCAAGACGTGAGTCTTCCTAGGGACGCGACACAACAGCGACAGAACGCTGTTTAGATTCTAGCTAGTAACAAGGACAGCCAAAGGTAAGCCCTACTAGTCCTTACTAACGAGGAGTAGGCCGCAGTCTAGGACTGCGCGAGCGGATTGAAGAGCGATTGGAAGCCTTGCATATTAGCAGGCAAAGAACGAGACGTCCAAAACGAATTAGGCAATAGAGATTAACGTTCTAAACTTAAATGTAGAAGAGCTGGCGGCGTACGCTGCTGCTAAGAACTAGGTAGGAGTATTAGATGAAGAGATCCTGCCCGAAATTACACAAATGCTTAGAGAGGACGGATAGAAGGAGGCAGCAATTAGGCTAACGATTAAAGCAGTTGCTAAACGATCGGCCGTCGTGGGAGGAAAGGGCTCACTAAGGTAAGGAGGCTTGCTGAAGGCCAACTAGGATGCCATGGCCTAGATGATGGAGCTGATAAATCGGTTAACAGCCTAGAACCAGGTGCTAACGGAACGGCTCGTGGCACTCGAGCGTAACTAAGCTGAGGGGCGTTTAGAGTCGTCCTATAGAGCCTTTACGCCTCCCCTAGCAGCAGCTGCAATCGCCAAGCTAGCTGCGCGCAGGAACAAGTTCCCGCACCTAGAACTATTTAATAGAGATTAAATAAAGTACGTAGCGTTTAAATATAAGACTTAAGCTAAGCTCTAGCACGAGTATAAAAGAACTTTAAGCCTCGCTTAGATCGAGTACGTGGTTAGTAGGTGTACGGGCAAGGCAGCGGATGTACTTCTACCCTAGGCAATACAGAACCAGAGTAAACGCCACATTGAAGACCTCTAGAGCTTTATAGACCAGCAGTTTAACGACCTACACTAGAAGTCTAAAGCACTTGATCGCCTTTTAACTCTTAAACAAGGCAAGCTCTTAGTAAGAGACTATTACATGGAGTTTAACCGTCTTAAGATTTAGTTAAGCGAGCAGTTTGGCGAAGCAGCTAAGAAGAGTATGTTCTTAAAGGGCCTTCACACTAAGCTGCAGGAGGCTCTTGCTACGATTGATGAGAATCTATTGTACGAGCAGCTAGTCAATAAGGCAGTAAGAACGTCTAACAACCTCTACCAGGTAGGTCTCGTTAAACTGCGCGCAACAAGCTCCTAGGTGGTAGATCGCTCTACTACAACAACCGCTTAATACAAAGCTAGTCTAGACGTTATAGACTAGGAGCCTTTAAAGGTTAATTAAGCGCAAGAGGCTAGAGGCAAGCTACAACAACCTCTACCTAACTGCTATCGCTGTGGGGAGCTAGGTCATATCGCGAAATACTGTTAAAACGCTACCTAGGTTAAGAAGGCAAGGCCTGCGCTAAGCAATGTTGGACATAAGCTGTAGAAGGAAGTTGATTAGGTGCCAAGTAGCGAGTTAGAAAAAGAGTAGCTTTAGACTAGAGTCTTAGTCTAGAGCCTCTAAAGATAGATTGGTAGATACGTAGCGAATAGAATTAGTTTTAGCAAAAGCATATGCGTCCTCTACTAATTACTGTAGATCTTATTATGAATAACGTGGTAAACGCTGTCGCGCTTATTAACTGCGGATGCCTATGCTATGCACTAATTAGCAAGAGATTTGCTTACCGCCACCGTCTAGAGCGCTTTTAAATACCTGCTTAAATAATTAAGGGGGTGAATGGCAAGCTATTAGAGATTAATAAGGTTGCCTAATTCTTGTTTAAGATGCATAGGTACGAAGAGACTGCTTATGTATACGTGATGGACTTGTCCTCTAGTAAGGACGTGTACCTTAGCAGGGGATGGATGGACCACTAGGACGTATCAGTATCTCCTGCTAAGAAGAGTATTTTTATCTACTTAAAGGGCATTTAAGTAAGGTTAACTAAAGGACGCCTACAAGGAGGAGTTAGCCAAGTTAACGCTGTAGCGTTTGCGGCCTTAGTTCGTAGGCATAAGAACGCTCTAAATAGCGTTTAGATCTTCGCCGCGTCAATTGCAGACATTGACAAGGCGCTACAACCAAAGAAGCCCGTAGATGTACGAGCGCTGCTACCAACACAGTACTAGGAGTTCTATGAGCTCTTCAACCCAAAGCAAGTAGAGAAGCTTCTACCACACTAAGGGCCAGGGGTGGACCACAAGATTAAGCTAGAGCCAAAGGATGCTCAGCTACTGTAGGGACCCCTTTATAGCATGTTGCGCAGAGAGCTCCTAGTCCTTAGAAAGGAACTTATATCGCTTCTTAAGAAGGGATTTATCCGCGTAAGCAGCTCGCTAGCCTTAGCTCTAGTATTGTTCGCTAAGAAGCTTAGGAGAGAGCTTTGACTGTGTATCAATTATCGGGCTCTAAATGCGATTACAAAGAAGGACCAGTATCTATTACCACTTATTCAAGAGACGCTCAATAGCTTAAGCAAGGCTAAGTAGTTCACGAAATTGGACGTTATCGCAGCCTTCCACAAGATCCGCGTCGCACTAGGCGATGAGTGGAAGACGGCCTTCCGTACGAGATTCGGATTGTTTAAGTGGCTAGTTACCCCCTTTAGCATGGCGAACTCCCTAAGTACCTTCTAACGATATATTAACTAGACCTTAAGAGAACACCTAGACGACTTCTGCTTAGCTTATCTAGACGACGTGCTAATCTATACTAACGGCGATCTACGCTAGCATTAAGAGCATGTCTAAAAAGTACTTAGTAAGCTATAAGCTGTAGGGTTACAAGTAGACATTAAGAAGTGCAAGTTTAAAGTTAAGACAACTAAGTACCTTAGGTTTATTATTAAAGCAGGCAAGGGGATAAGCATAGATCTAGCCAAAATAGCCGCAATTCGCGAGTGGGAGGCACTAAAGATAGTAAAGGGAGTAAGATTGTTCTTAGGATTCGCAAACTTCTACTAAAGGTTTATTAAGAACTTTACATAGCTAGCCGCACCTCTTACTAGACTTATAGGCGACGTCCTCTTCTAATAGGGACCTAAAGAGCAATTAGCCTTTAACAAGCTAAAAGAGATCTTTGTTATAGAGCCAACGCTAGCGGCGTTCAACCTAGATCAGGAGACAGTGCTCGAGTGCGATTCGAGCGGCTACGCGGTGGGCGGGGTGCTATCACAGTACGACGATGATGGAGTCTTACGACCCTGCGCGTTCTTCTCGCGGAAGAATAGCGCGCACGAGTGCAACTACAAGATCTATAACAAGGAGTTACTTGCGGTAGTATAATGCCTTAAGGAATAGGACTCTAAACTGCGTTTAGTTAAGAAGTTTAAGGTAATTATAGATTACAAGAATCTAGAGTACTTTATAAAACCCCGTATGCTAAACGAACGTTAGGTGAGATAGTTGCTTTTACTTGGTAGATACAACCTAGAGCTGCTATATCAGCTAGGTAAGCAGAACGTGAGAGCCAACGCGCTCTCAAGAAGAGAACAAGACCTACCTATAGGGGCAGAAGACGAGCGCTTACAGAAGCGCTTTGTACAAATATTTAAGCCAACAAACTCCTATTAGGAGGTAACAGAAGAAGAACTAGAAAAAGCTATCTTAGTAATGGCAACGAGGACACGAAGCCAGCAGCGGGAAGAGGAGGCTATCCCCCTATCTAGAGAAGAATTAGATTAGCTCCTTCCTAGAGTACTAAATAAAAAAGTGCTAGAGTAGAATAAGTTAGAGAAGCTTTAGCAAGAAGCGACAGCGAAGGATTGTGTCTACTAAAGAGCGAAGAAGGTAGTAGAGGACTAAGAGAGACGTTTCCCTGTAAACTTAGGCCTAAAGTGCTTAATTAAAGACTGCTTAGTAGATAGTAGAGTCCTATTTTACTAAGGGCGCAAGTGGGTGCTAGACAACGACGAGTTGCGAACGGCAATCATCAGCAGTGCCTACGACTCACTAGTCACTAGTCACCTAGGGCGCGAGCTAACGTACA
>NW_007360310.1:703362-705017 GCF_000359705.1 Exserohilum turcica Et28A
ATGGCAACGAGGACACGAAGCCAGCAGCGGGAAGAGGAGGCTATCCCCCTATCTAGAGAAGAATTAGATTAGCTCCTTCCTAGAGTACTAAATAAAAAAGTGCTAGAGTAGAATAAGTTAGAGAAGCTTTAGCAAGAAGCGACAGCGAAGGATTGTGTCTACTAAAGAGCGAAGAAGGTAGTAGAGGACTAAGAGAGACGTTTCCCTGTAAACTTAGGCCTAAAGTGCTTAATTAAAGACTGCTTAGTAGATAGTAGAGTCCTATTTTACTAAGGGCGCAAGTGGGTGCTAGACAACGACGAGTTGCGAACGGCAATCATCAGCAGTGCCTACGACTCACTAGTCACTAGTCACCTAGGGCGCGAGCTAACGTACAAGATTCTCGCAAGGGACTACTTTTAGCCAGGCATGACCAATTCGATCCAAAGATACGTTAGAAACTGTGACACCTGCGGACGGAGCAAGTCCTGGAGAGAGGGCACGCAAGGCCTTCTGAAACCACTGCCGATACCCACTCGGATCTGGAAGGAGATCTCCATAGATTTCGTCGAAGGACTACCAGAGAGCGAAGGCATGACTAGCCTGATGGTGGTCACTGACCGGCTCAGCAAGGGTGCGATCTTCGTACCACTCCCGGATACGAAGACGGAAACCGTCGTCCAAAAGTTCATTAAGCGCGTGGTTGCATATCACTGGCTACTAGACGCTATTACCTCTAACAGAGGCAGCTAGTTTGTGAGTACACTATGGGCTAAACTATGCGAGCTTCTAAAGATCAAGCGGAGACTATCAACTGCCTACTACCCGCAGATAGACGGCGCAATAGAGAGGATAAACAGCGTCTAGGAAACCTATATCTAATTGTTTACAAACTAGGCTCAGGACGACTAGGCACGGCTCTGCCTAATAGCCTAGATTGCGATTAATAGCAAGAATGCAACGTCAACTAGAATGTCACCCTTCTTCTTACAGCATAGACATGAGGTAGAGCCGCTGCAGCTAGAGCTTAGCAACGAAAGATAACAACAGAAACTAGCCAAACAGCTTTTAGACGAATAGAAAGCAGCAGAGATCGCAGTTAAGCTACAACAAGCTATAGAACTAGCCTAGGCAGGCATGGCGGTTGCTCAATAAGAACAGGAGAGACAGGCGAACAAGACTCGGAGAGAGGCACAGAGCTACCAAGTAGGCGACAAGGTATGGCTGAAGCTCGATCAGTAGTACGGCACAGGGCGAAGCTCAAAGAAGCTCGACTGGAAGAACGCTAAGTATACAGTGGTGAAGGTAATCGATAGCCACTTAGTTGAATTAGATACGCCTCCAGGACCACACCTTGTTTTTCATGTTAATTGGTTGAAACTCGCTAGCAACAATCCCCTCCTAAACTAGGTTCAGGACAACTATTAGCCACAGCCACTACAGGTAGACGGAGAAGATGAATAGGAGGTAGAGGACATTATAGCAGAAGAGGTACGCCGCCGTGGGAGAGGGCGTAAGCTATACTACGAGGTGAAATGGAAAGGGTTCCACCAAACGACGCTTGAACTAGCTGAGCTGCTAGAGGACGCTGAGGCAGTAGATTGTTGGGAAGCATTCACGGAGGCCAAACGAGACAGCGAGGGCCGCCTCCTAGAGGGGTTTTGGAGAGGCGATGC
>NW_007360310.1:705037-731500 GCF_000359705.1 Exserohilum turcica Et28A
AAGCTCGATCAGTAGTACGGCACAGGGCGAAGCTCAAAGAAGCTCGACTGGAAGAACGCTAAGTATACAGTGGTGAAGGTAATCGATAGCCACTTAGTTGAATTAGATACGCCTCCAGGACCACACCTTGTTTTTCATGTTAATTGGTTGAAACTCGCTAGCAACAATCCCCTCCTAAACTAGGTTCAGGACAACTATTAGCCACAGCCACTACAGGTAGACGGAGAAGATGAATAGGAGGTAGAGGACATTATAGCAGAAGAGGTACGCCGCCGTGGGAGAGGGCGTAAGCTATACTACGAGGTGAAATGGAAAGGGTTCCACCAAACGACGCTTGAACTAGCTGAGCTGCTAGAGGACGCTGAGGCAGTAGATTGTTGGGAAGCATTCACGGAGGCCAAACGAGACAGCGAGGGCCGCCTCCTAGAGGGGTTTTGGAGAGGCGATGCGGTATCCCCTAAGGAGGGGGGTATTGTAACGGGCTGAACGCCCTTTGGATAGCTCCTCGATGGAATCTCGGGCCAAGCTGCGCGCGCACCATCTGAACTACGTTCAGACCGAGCAGCGCTTAGACAACGCGCTCAGATACTCTGGCATAACCTTTCTCTGATAAGTAAATAAACACCACGTAAGCAGAGTAGATAGCTCCTTATCGAATACAACCTCTTGTATACCTCGCGATTGCTCCCCGGAGCGCAGCCCCTTACACAAGAGGGTAGTTAAGAGCTGCATCTATAAGAGGTAGAAGGGATACTCTAAGTTTATATTCTAAGGCTACTTCTTATATAACAAAAAAGGTCTATGCTATATCTACTAGCTAAAGATAAAGGTAAAGAGAGAGGATACTACTTATTAGATTAAGTAGCTAAACGCTAAGCTTAAGCCTCTATAGTAAGAGGGATAAGAGCTGTTAGAGTCTATAAGAAGGACAGGGCTACGCAATAAGCGTGGTAGGAAGCCTTAATAGAGATAGATAGAGAAGACAGGTAAGCTAGTGCGTAAGTCTAGAGGTAGTATAGACTAGTAGAGATATTAGGCCTACGTTTTAATTCTAAAGCTAATTCCTTTTGCTAAAGAGTGCCTCTAAGATAGACCTTAGACTATTATAATAGAGGATAAGGCACCTAGCCACGCCTACTACTATTAGGGTGTAATCTATCGCCTGTACGACGTTAAGAGACTACTTTAGGGTGGAAACTTGCTAGACTATAACTATATTAAGCTATACTAGTTTTATATAAAAAGAGAGACTACAAAGAAAGGAGCTCCGCAGTTAAGGGCTAAGGCAGTTAGAGTCTAATAGAACTGCTAGAGCGATCTCTTACAACTTAAGATCTAAGCTTAGATTAAGCGAATTCTTATATATATTTAAAAAAAAATAATTAAGCTATAAGGTAGTAATAAGTACATAGAGAGGAGAGACAAGCCTTAGCTAAGGCGGCCGCACTTTAGTTAGATTATTCTTGGCAGACAATACTTTTGAAAGGCACCTCCGTACTAACTTCGAGATAGAATATCATTACACACAAGGTAGACGAGTAGTTAGGTAAGATTATTTTAATCACTATCCCTTCAATTATTAGAAGTATGTTAACTTCTATTTATAGTATTAATAGAATCCCCTTTACATATTCTCGTGTCAATATGTTGATTTCTGCAATATTACGTAGATAGGGATAAATAAAAGTGGGGTTAGCATTACCCTGCATGTGATAAGCGGGGGTGACGGGGCTTTGCCGCAGGCCTGGCCGACCTCCCACACACCGTAGTACCTCACCTTTGTGCCTTGAGCAACCACTTCTCTCCGCCTTGGATACTCTGACGTACCTATATCAACATGTTGCGCCTATCCGGCCCCAAAGGGCGATTCGCAGTCCCTGCCGTGCTCGCCATAGTCTTCTGCTTATTCTTTTTCATGGGCCCCCATACAGTTACTTCGGGCCACGTCGCGTTCACCACACCCCAGAGAGACCTGGGGCATAGCAGCCAAAGCCTGCTCACCGGACATGCAATCGCACCGAAGCTGGGAAATGCGACGGCAAAGTAGGTTGGCCACGCCACGAGTGGGCGTCGGATTCGCAGCACAAGAGCTTAGCTGACACGCAACGTCCAGAGCAGAACTGGGTCGCGCGGCATGGAAAGTGCTCCACACAACCTTTTCCCGCTTCCCCGAAAAACCTACAGATGAAGAGAAGGAAGCACTGCGGTCATATGTGTACCTGTTTCAACGCCTGTATCCTTGGTAGGTCGCACGCCGCCATACACAGCTTCACACTGGGGTCACGCGGGGGCTAATTGTGGGTGTAGTGGAGAATGCGCAGAGCACTTTGGACAAGTCCTGGCCAAGTATCCTCCGCAGGTCTCGTCTAGGACGGCGGCAGCCATGTGGGGCTGCTACGTTCACAATATTGTCAATAAGAGGCTGGGCAAGCCCAACTTCAACTGCGAGAATATTGGCGATGCATACGATTGCGGTATGCGGTCTCCCCGGCATTCATTTGGTGCGTCACAAATGCTGACATGCTTGACAGGATGCGCAGAATAGTGGCATTCCAAGGCCGTAGCAAGAAGAGCTGGCAGGGACAGGCCGTGGTACGGCTGATATCAAGTAGCAACAGACGACGAGGAGAGACATGCTCGTGCAGGTCATGAGCCCCGGGGTATGCACATGGCAGAGTACCCTGTCCATGTGTCACGGCGTCGAGTTGCAAGAGGGCAATGTGTATGCAGCAGGCACAGGAGGGCAGAGCGGACTTGGTAATGACCAGCGCGATGTCCGAGACACGCCGCCATGTCGCAAGCTGCAGCTCAGGATTCGGCAAAGGGGGCATGTCCATGGTCTACCTGACGGCTGGTGTATCCGCTCCCACCCCTCGGGTCGATCACATAGGCCCGTCAGCGGGGTGGCTTCAAGGGGCCATGTCTTGGTTGGGGCGTGATAGTGGTGTGTAGAGACCGGACTCGACTACACCCTAGATAGACTGCAGCGAATAGCTGTTCACGTCATTGGCCTTCTGACAGGAGGAGCCCTGCTGGGGGAGCAGCCACACCGACATGGGCTTGCGCAAGCAGCAGGCTGTTATCAGCGGCGACCAGATGTAGGCGAAATCAATCGCGGCACAGCAACTGTGCCCCTCGACGTCGCCGTGCCTCTCCCCTCGAAAGCGTCATGGCCATTGGCGGCGCGCGCGGATTAGCCAAGCACATGGAGACAGACTGCAAACACGAGCAGCCCACCCGTTCCCCCAGAGCGCCCCAGCGAGCCCCGGGCAGCCCCAGACGCATGCATGGGCGTGCATGACCGGCGCTAAGAGGGCGGGCTGCAAAGATGGGTGGTCGCATGATGTATTTTGGGATGGGTCGCGAGGGCAGAGGGCGCGATTCGCCAGGGGCCCTGTTCCCAAAGCAACCTAGCGCATAGCAGCTTTTGTGGTATCCAAAACATCTGAAACCTTGCCCGGGTCAGCAGCGAGGGGTGATAACGACGCCGCGCCCCCTCACACACCGACTCCTCACTCTGCTCCTCGACCTGCGCGCTGCCAGCTGTTCACCGCTACTTGTGCTATCGAATCCCCGTCCCTGCCACAATGGTCTCCTTCTCCTGCGAGGTATGTACACGAGCGCCCGCCCCATGTTTACGTGCGCTGCGCCCTCAATTGCACCCCTCGCCCACACATGCACTCGACGCTCACTGTGCCGCTCTAGGGCTGTGGCGACGTCCTCACAAAGAAGAAACTCGATGGCCATCGCAACCAATGCTATGGCGCCACCTTTACATGCCTGGATTGCATGGTCCACTTCCCTGGCACTTCGTACAAGGCCCATACGGTACGCACCGCACCCTCTTTACCATACGTCACTGCCTGCGCGTGTGTCGAAACACGGCCTGCCGTCACCCCGCAGTCATTGGCATTGCGCGTTGCGCCATTGTCAATTTTTCGCACATCTGTGTCGCTGACCCACATGGCGCGTAGTCGTGTATAACAGAAGACCAAAAGTACCAGGGCAAACTCTACAAAGAGAAGAAGAAGGGCCCGCAACAGAAGAGAGACAGCGCATACTATGACAACTCGCAAACCTTCACGCCGCCCAATGCATACGCCGAAGACGCGCCCGCCGAAGACAACGTAGTGGCTATCGTCGATGCTCCGCCTCGCGCGCCCACTCCTCCTCCAGCCGCACACTCGCTAGGCTATCACGAGCAAGCGGCGCTCGAAGCCCCCAATGTCTTTGACTTCCTCGACCAATCCGCGACGCCAATCGCTCCGAAAACCACCGCGCCCATCAACGAGGCTCGCATGCTCGAAGACAGCCGCCCGCCCGCGTACGAGGAACAGGACATGCCTGCAACTGCCAATGTCATGAAGTTTCAAGTCACCGATGACGATGAGATCAACGGCCCTTCCAACCAAGTTCGCCGTTCGCGAGAACAACACGATTCGTTTACCACGCCTGCTCCCAAGAGCAAGCACTCGAGAAACAAGTCGCGCGACACCGATGTTGAGACGACTGTGAGCAAGACAGACCGCAAGCGCAAGCGCAACTCCCCCAGCGAGCTCGACCTGTCGCTGATCCGGGCTCAAGAGGAGAAGGATACTGTCATGGCCGATGCCCCTGCCGTGCTTCACTCGGGCCTTACTGGAGGACTGAGCAAACTCCTTGCTCGACCGGAATTTCCGCCGTCGCCAGACGACTCTGGCGACTATGCTAACTCGCCACTAAGTCCGATGAAACGTGCCAAGCAGGACAATTCGAAGACGTTTATGCGCGCACAGCGTGACGTGGAGGTGGAGCAGCAAAAGCAGCGAAAGGCTGACACAAAGGCACACAAGCATGCAGAAAAGAAGGAAAAGAAGGACAAGGAACGTGGTCGTGAACGCGACCGAAAGGAGCGCAAGTCTGGCGGCACCCTTGTAAAGATCAGGTCCAAGAAGAAGCGGGAGGACTCGACAAAGGAGGTGCGCCGCATCCGCCGCAGGCAGTACTCTTCTTCTGTTTTACCAGCCCCACAGGACCGCAAAGCTGTCAAGGCCATTGAGTATAACGGATCGACGTCGAAATCCCCGGAGCCCAATGGCGAAGGCCAGCTGATTGTGCGCCCCAATGCAGACGTTGCGCCCTTGTCGCCCGACTACGACACGCGTGCGGGGCTGTTCATGTCCTTCATCAACAAGGGACCCGACTCTGGGCGCGGCTTGAGCGTCCACAAGGCTCTGAAGCGCTACCACCGTGAGCGTGGCGGTCGCGTGCCCTCCAAGGCTGACGAAGAGAAGGAGCTCTGGAAGGACCTGCGCCTCCGAAGAAACGACAGGGGCGAGATTGTTCTCTTCTTTGCCCCGGCCGAGGCCTCCTGACTAGACGGGGATCTCGACATCATCATGCGCATACGTGCATGGTCATGCTCTGATCCAACGCCTAGTCATGGCTCCAACGATATGATTGATGTCTGAAAAGTGTTGGCGGAATAGGGTCTCTTTTGGGGCACGGCAGACTGGTTGTCGGGTCGTCGACGATGCCATTCTTCCTGACAATATTGTTCCTTGTTTGATACCCCATTTGCACGTCATTGGCTATTTTGGGTGGACTGGGTGCACATGCACATGTACATTTGATGTATTGTCTGTCGCTTTCTGTATTGCATGTTATTCTTTCAGCATACATGTACTTGTTGTTACGGCCGTGTCTTGTTTTTGTTTTTCGTCCTTTTTTTCTCTCTTGGTATCTTTTGGCCAAACCACTTGCCCTAATACTCTTCTGGGCTGGACCCGCTCCGTTTCATCGGCGTTGGGTTCTTTGAATATGAATCATGTCGAGTTTACGAGCAATGTTGCAGCCACCTGGTGAAGAGCGGTTGGAAGTGAGGCTTGCGAGAGGTTTTAATGGCGCATGCGGAAGAAGCTGGGCACTACTTGGGCTGGTCGCGGGTGTCGGATAGACCCAGGACAAGATGGTCGACAAGGTACCCGAGCGGGTAGGGCAGTGAGTTTGCAGAAGCATGCTGGAGAGTGAGGCTTGCTAGCTGCTTTGCAGAGGCATATACAAAGCACGGTACCAGCTAGCGCAGAGACTATGCGTCGTGCTTAAAGTACTCGTCTGGTGCCGGCGTGGGGAAGAATGGCATGACATGACAAGCGGCTCATCAGGCGTTCTGTCAGGCTGTTTCTCGCTTGGCCATGGGTAGGGCGACGAAGGGCCACCTTTTACTCGATGCCGTTAGGTTTTCGCTTCCCCCTGTTTCTACACGTCTTCTACCGTCCGACTTGTTCTGACAGACAGATGGCACGTACCCACACACAGTTATCAGCATCAGGCACCGCCCGACGGCAGACCGAGGCTCCTCGTTGTCCAGGATAGTCACATGCTCCCTGCGAGCCGGATACGTGTAGGCCCCCAAGCGGATAGAGACGTCTTTCTCAGGCTCGGCAAACGCAGGCTTAATTAAACTCCAGCCTACTTGCTTGGGGGTGGCGACAAGGCAATGGAATGGCCCTCTCTTCGGTCCGCACAGCGACATGTCAAAGACACAGCAACGGCTGGTAGGGGCCAGGAGAAAGGGCCAGCAAGTGTTATTCGCACTGGCGACGCCACCATGGAGGAGGAGGAGGAGGAGCAGATGCACGACTACACTGCCGTCCATGCAGTCCAATCCTTCACAGCCACGATAAGGCGAAGTCTCCCAGATACCCGGCCCGTCTAATATGCTTATTCAAACCCCCACAGATGTTGGAACTAGTAGGGACGTCGCTAAATGCCCGCAGCTCACGTCTCTGTCTGTGATTTGGCGTTTGAGTCTGCCGTGCTCAGCGGGGAACAACAGCCGGGAAGCACGGTGGCTGGACTACCACTGATGCAGTTGACCGGAGGCCATGGCAGACTCGCGCATGGTCAGATGGCACTGCCCACCCAGCCCCCAAGACATGTTCGCTTCGTCCCAGTGCCGTGCATCACGGAAAAGCCTACGGCCATTTACACCCAACTTTCACTAATACCCTGATCAGCGACTCCAACGTGATAAGGCCGGCGCCGACTACTCGTCAATTGCCCTGTCGGCCTATGCTGCAAGGCAGCGAACGTCGCGCGCCGTCAGCCGCGCCCCCAGAGTCTGCCCCAGGTCGCCCACCACAATATAATTGTGACAAAGGTTACAGCTTGGCTCAGGTCACCGAGGTACTGCTGTCTTTTGTTTTTCTACTTTGGAGCTTTTTTTTGGTTACTCTATCCTCGACGCCCGGCTTTTTTTTTCAGGAGCTCTCTCATTCGCATGCAACCTCTTCGCAAAGGGATGAGCCTTTCCTAGGTCTCTCGCCTCCATTGTTGATAGCCAACAGCCCGCTTTTTCCAAGTTGACCTACTACTCAGCCTTGCTCACAAACAACGAACTTACACACACACACACCCTTCAAGCATGTCTCAGGAACAGTACGATGGCTCACCGATCGAGAGCTGGCAAGACTTTGTGTCGTGGGACGATGAAATGAGCGATGCATTCTTCCATGTCCCGACGGGCTACACAGAAGAAGCACAGGGCGGTGGCAGCTTCAGCACCGGCTCCCAGCTTTCGGGAAGCTTTACATCTGAAGTGCCGTATTTAGTGTCGACGGCTCCGTCCGTGGCGGATTTCCCGGCTTCGCTCGAGTACACGGCGGCGTGTGGCTCGCCGTCCCTGGCAGATGAGCAGTCGTGTCTCGGGTATGCATATAGTAGCTCGCCCTTGGCGTCGGCCACACGTCCACTCGCCATTCCTCAGGGGAACCAGTACCATGGGCCTTTTGGTGCGTGCGACAATGCACTTCTGTCTCCACTGGGCCACATGACGGAATCCCCGATTCTAGATACACGCTACGACCGCATTCCGCAGGCCATTGCCTCGTCCAGCGGCTCTCTCGAAAGCACGCTCGAGACCGTCTTCAATCCCCATGTCACGGGCTCGTCGCACTTCTTCAGCGACCTGGATATGAGGGCCTCGCGCGCCTTGACTTGGGGCGCTTGGTCCGACAGGCCGCGCATCATCGAGCCCATTGCCGAGGACGAGGGAGGAGGCAGGACTGAGGCCATGCCGATACCCATCCCGCAGGCATTCGCGCAGAGCTACAATTCCATGGCTCTGTCTCATCCGCGATCAGACGGCAGTCTGGAGCTGCACACGCGTAGCAGGGCCATTGCGATTCCAGAAGCCGCTCGCAGACCGGCAAGTTACCACCATTGGGCGGATCACTCAGCATCCACGCGGAGGGTGCCGCCCATGGTGTCGCTGTCGCCCGTGGCCTCGCGCCATCATCATCATCATCATCGCACGGCTGCCTTGTCTCGGAGCGCCTCGCACTCTCGACGCAAGAGCTTGACGCCATCGCCGACGCCCGACTCGTATGGCTGGGTAGCTTACCATCCGAATCCCGTCACGAATAAGCTGGCGCCCACGAGCTCCGACGGCATGGCTGGAAGAGCGCCAAAGGGACGGAAGAGGGCGCTGACTCCCGAGCAGCGGCGCCATGCAGCCATGATGCGGATCGTGCGGGCGTGCTCCAACTGCCAACGGCGCAAGGAAAAATGCGATCCGGGCATGCCGTGCAAGGCCTGTGTCGAGCACTACAAGGGCGACTTGGTCAAGCACCCCTGCCGCGATCGCACCCTTGGCGACTTGTCGACGGCGTTTCTTTCACCCCGGCTGGGCTGGCACCCTACGACTCGAAGCCTACAGTCCTTCATGCCCACCAGTCATTTTGAAATCATTACAGATATTGTCTACACGGTTCCGCTCCACTTTGGCTTTGGCCCCGCATTCCCCGTGGCGGTGAATGTGGTGCAGCTGGATGACAACCCACTAGTCCACAACCACATTGTCTATTCGTGGCCACCTGAGCCCTTCTCTGGGCCCCCGCACAAGCATGCTGTGCTTCCGGCTGTCCTGTCTGCAGAGGCTCAAGCCAATCTCCTGACGACGCTGGACTCCCACTTGTCGTTGCTCGTCACGCAGCACTTCCATGCCTTTCCTTTGTACCGCTCCCCCTTGCGCATCCTCCGCGAAGTATATATCCTGTCGCGCTCTCTCCCAGCAACTAGTGCACACTCCCGCGTACTGCACGAGGCACTCAAGCTCCTCGTCCTGGTGCACGTCGGCGGCGACATCACGCTGCCACCGCGGTCAGAGAGTCGAGTGCTGGATAAGCTCGTATGCAGCACCATGGACATTGCCCATGACCTCACGCCAACGCCGTGTTTCATCCGCTCACAGTTTGGGGCAATCATGCCGGATCTCGCTCACCGCCTCATGAAGAGCGTGCTGTCGTCGCTGGAGCTGCTGCTGCTGAACAAGGACTGCGATGAATGGCCCCTTGCACTAGCCGTCCTCATCACCGTCCTCATGACAGTCGAGTCTGTGCACTACCACGCGGCGAAACTGCCGTACCACAACCTGTACGGCACGACCAATGCCTCGAGCGCGGAAGAAGACCTAAAGTTCAATGAGCAGGGTGTCAAGGAGCTCCTGGGCTTCTATAGCGCGTGCTTCTCGGGCTGTCACGCGCGCCTTGGAGCCGACTGGGAAGGCGAAACGATGCAAGCCCAGCATGCGGGAAGCCCGGCAGACACCTTCATCCGAGGCGTTCAGAAGGCCATCAGACTGGCCAATGATGCTGGCTATCTCACACAGAAGGTTCGCGCGACGCGGCAACATGACGACATGAGTTACTTTTTCGACAGGCTGGTTGCACGCCTGTTGAAACTGTGACGTATTGGGGTATGCTCTCTTGTTTTTTTCTGTGTCATCAGATTATGAGAACACCCCCTCTCTTTCAAGACTGTAAGCGAGCATTTGTTTATTGTTCATTTGGCCTTGATTGTTCAGCATGTTATACCCTTCTCTTGATATCCTGCTGTAGACTCTTTTCTTTTCTTTTCTGGGGGCTTTTACGACGGGAACGACCTTGCTATGACTTATGCCGGCGTTTGAATGCTTTTTTCAAAGTCGATTTTCTCAACTAGATTGTGTCTCACATATACGCCCTGTTGTACGTTAGTGTAAGAAAGGGGGGATTGAAGTGGAGGGGAGCATGCATCAGGTTAGAAAGAGAATTTTTGTTTGTACCGTAGATCTAAGATGCTCGCTCATCTGGCTTGCGTTCATATCATGGTCGTTTCGTCGTTACATGATGGTGTTCCCGTTTCTTCATGCCCTAGATAGGGCGTGGGAAACGGATAGGAAGCACCACTTCAAGGCCATGCACAAGACGGCACAAGTCAGGAGCATGATGGCAGCCATAGCCACAATAACGCGCCCGCGCATTTCCCAGGCATCGCCAATTTCCAACCTGGCGACTTTCCTAATCTTCTTGTGTAGATGCCACGACGTCCGCTTCTTGCGCAGCTGCGTGCCGCCGGTCTGGCTCGCAGACCCGGGCGAAATGGCGTCGTGCGGCTCTACATGGCGTGAGGAGTCCCTGCGGTCCCAGGTCGAGTCATGCGGGTGCTGGTAGGGCTCTGGGTCCAGCCAGGTCGACGGGAACAGGTAGGTTAGGAGCGGGAAGCTGGGCGCGCGGGCGGCGGTGCGGCGGGCCCTGTTGCGGTAGTTGACCAGGAAGAGGGAGACGAGAAACGAGGTGAAGAGGATGGGGGTGAGGATGATCTTGACGGCACTTGTCAGCACTGAGCAGGGCGAATTGTAGGGGGCGATGCGCAGAATGCAAAGACGTACTCGCTTCAGAAGAGGCTCGTTGGCGGCGGCGGCGGCGGGCTCGCTTGCTGGCGATGCGGGGATAGAGGGAATGGGCGTGGTGGCCAGGGCCTCGAACGGATCGGGTTTCCGCCTGTGTCGCCGTCGGGTCGCTGGCGGCGATGGCGGCGGGCTGGGGGGCAGGTGGTGCTGGGAGGCGTGTGCTGGTGGTGAATGGGGCGCAGCCATTGTATAGCGCCGTGATCCGTTGCGCTGGGCCGCGGGTGCCGAGAACAGAAGGAGATGCCGGGCGCTGGTTAGACGGGGGTCGACAGGGTGGCGGGCAGCATGGTGAGCTTGTGGTGGACAAGCGGAGAGGTGTGCTGGGCGCAATCTTGGTGCTGGGACAGAGTGCAAGGGGCGGGGGCGGCGATGCAGGTCGGAGTTGGTCAAGATGAGTCGAGCGGGTGGGGGTTGGCGGTGCGTATGCACGTATTCGATACGACCGACACAGAAGCAGAAGAGCCATGGACGCCTCGGGCCCCGGGACCGTCGCTGGCCGTCGTGTACAGGCGCAAGCACACCTGGGCGGACTGCACATGGACATGCAGCGCTGCAGCATCCGCCCAGCCGGCAACTAATCGCCTTTGGCCGTGGCAGTGTTGCGCTGCCGCGTGCTAACTCCGGTACCGCCGAGACGCCGAAAGGGAACGCGCCGCGGCATGCAAATAGTTGCTGCCTGGCTCAACCGCCTGCGACGGCGCCTCTACATGTATACTTAAGGGCCCACAGATACACCGCGCGGTACGCTGCTCGCGGTCCGGCGCGCTACGGGAACCGCTGCATTACTCAGCTCGCCTTTGCCCTCGCTTCCTCTTCTCCCCGGAACTCCGACGGACGAATCTTACGTCCGTCCTTCCATGGCCGCCTCTCGAAACAAGCAGCAACCGCCAAACCCGCGCTGACCGACGACACGTACAGTGCCATACCATCTTTTTTCTTCTCCTGCCTCCACTCCACAACTTGCTTCTCAGGCTGCAAAGGTTGCTGGGTTTGTTTCCATTGCTCGAAACCGAGTGCACCCGGGGTCCCTTCTTATCACCTGCGCTTACCCGTGATTCCGGACCGCCTGGGTGGCGCAACCTTCTGTTCGGACGAATGTACCGCAAGAGCTAGGCACAACCATCCCGTGAGAGTGGAACACACGACGCGCCCAAGATGCCCAAGGAGGAGACGCTGCCGACGCGCAAGAAGATGCGTAAGGGCACGCATAGTTGCTTTGAATGTAGGTCGACCCTGCTGTCGCCCCCATGGCTATAGGCCACCTTACATGATACCATGTTGCTCTCCATCAAGATTCATGCCTTTCTTCATTCTGCGCATCCATCGCGCTGCCCTCCTCCTTGCCCGATTTCTGCGCTCCCTCTTGTAGCCTCGCGCTATAGCAGCTGTCTAATCGCGGTACAGGCCGTCGCCGCAAGATCAGGTGCATCTTCCAGTCCGACAATCCAGACGTGTGCTCGGAATGTTTTGCGCGCGGAAGCAGGTGCATCGACCAGGAACATGCCAATCCCGACATTATTGTAGATCACCGAAAGAACCTGCGTGAGAGAGTCTCGCGCCTAGAGGCCCTGGTTGATACGTTGCTGGAAGAAAAAGCAGTCAAGACGGAAAGCCGGAGCCAGAGTCACAGCGTCGCCGACACAGCATCACCAAACGCATCCAACAACTGCACAAAAGACACCTTCCCCCCGACACCCCTCTCCTCACGAGCATCGTCCAACATCTTCACCAACCAACGCGTTGTCTCTGACCGGGGCCATCATGTACCCATGCTTGCCGTCTTCGAAGATGCAGTATGTCCCTTTTCATTTGTCCCCGAGCTTGTAAGCTTACCTTGCACAGCTCAACGATGCTGAAGCCCAGGCAAACGCCCGCAAGGATCCCTTGCAGCAGTCATCAATACCAAATCCCCTTCATTCGGAAGAGCTGCGATATACAATAGAAAACAGGAACGATGAAGATATTGCCACTGGCCATCCTGGCGCAAATTCCACCAAGCAAGAACGCGCTAAACAGGCCCTCATCGCCGCACTACCGCCCTACAACCAGCTCTCCAAGATTCTCAACACCAACAGCGACTGGTGGGAAACATGGCGCCGCAAGTGTAGCGGAACATCCGGGCCTTCACAATCACTGTCTCAATATGCTGCCCAGGCCCTGACAACCGGAAACGTGGGTGCCATTGCCACTGTCGTCTTGTCAGTTGGCATCTGCTTGTCCGAGGATGGTGAAGACGTCCAACGTTACACTGAGGCGGTTGACAAATGGTTCCTGTCCGACGATGAGTATGGGGCAACGCTCGAAGGGCTCGAGTGTCTGCTCCTCAAGTCCAAATGGTATGCCGATGTGGGCCAACCACGCCGTGCTTGGATCGCATACCGAAAGGGCCTAATGTACGCCCAGCTCATGGTGAGTAGAGTTGATTGCTTCTTCACATCCGTGAAAGAATACTAACAGACATCAGGGGCTCCACCGCAAGCGCACATCCTCGGTGCCTCACGAAAGTATATGGTGGGCTCTGTACCATGGCGACCGCTTCTTATCCCTTCTGCTAGGTCTTCCATATGGTATCAACGATGCCCATTGTGACCTCACCATACCTGAGGTTGACAATAGCCCATATATCCACCCCTTGACAGCCATCACAAAACTCTCACAGCTTGCAGGCAGAGTAATTGATCGCAACCAAGGAATAGCTGAGCAGTCGTTTGCATGGGCCCTGCAGCTTGACCAAGAGCTTGAAGATCTATGGAAGAAGTTCGATCCATCATGGCTCGACTATACAGAGCTTCTTGCTGACTCGGAATCCAACGCTGCAGAGTTACGGGAACGCATCATGGGCCAGATGGTCTTCCACCAGATCCGTGTATACCTACACCTGCCGTTTATGCTCAAGTCGGCATCAAATTCGCGCTTCACCTACTCGCGCACGGCGTGCTTGAACAGCTCGCGGGAGGTTCTGCGCCTCTACCAATCGTTGCGAACTGGCACCGTGCAGCCCCTCTATGAGTGCAAAGCCATCGACTTTATCGGCTTCACAACGGCCGTCCTCATCCAACTTGGTCTGCTCAGCATGAGCTCGCAAGGAACCTCTGCCAGCTCTAACCCTAGCCCCAAGGATATTGAAGACGACATCCGCCTGATTGAAGTCAGCATCGACATCTTCCGCCGGGCTTCGAGCGAGAAGGGCGGCAAGGTCGCCGCACAATCTGCAGAAGTCCTGGACAAGATGATGGCCAAGTACAAGGGCACTAGCAACGACCTAGACGAAACGTGCAATGCACAGTCGAATTTTGTGATTCCATACTTTGGTACCATCTCCATCAAACGAGGCGGCCAACCAGTCAAGAATCCTCCCCAACCCCCAGGCTGCTCGCCCAGCATCAGGGGCTCAAAATCCCCAGCTACCTCACAACACCTGTACACGCCCACATCCGAGAGAACAACATCCACGTCTAATGTCTTCTCGCACCCCACGCAATCCGTCAACGTCACGCCCAAGACGTCCATCTCCGCCGGCACCGGCACCACAAGCTTTGGTTTCAACGACCCCTCGCCCTTTGTCTCGTACGTCGGCTTCTACAACTGGAACAACCTCAACGGCGACGACGCATCCACAACAGGCACCACACAGGGCTTCGGCTCCCAGCTCAACGACGACAGTCTCAACAACTTCCCGCTCCCCACAAACAACTTTTCCTGGCAACACATGCCCATGGACATTGACCAGGATTGGTCGTGGTTCCTCAACGATGCACAGACCACTCAGGGTATGCCCACGGCCACTCCCGTCCAGGCCGTCACGCTCGACGCTCTGAATGCCCAGGGCTTTACTGGCTTTGGCTAACCAATACCGAGTACCACAATAACAACAATAACAACAACAAAAGAAACTTTGTATACATATGCAAAAAGGCGATTGCTTGATTGCTTGTTTGCTTGTTTGCAGCGATTTCTCTTTTTTTTTTAAACCACGTTTGAGGCTTACATGCTTGTTGTTTTCGACAACATTTTGGCCTTTCGCTTAAACTTACCCAAGTGTAGTCGCGGCGGGGAAACGAAGGAAACGGCCGGATTCAATGGGTGGATGGATTGTATCATTAGCAACGCATCACTCTCATTGTTCTCTTTTTTTCTTCTCTTTTCTTGTTGTTGGCTTTCTCTCTCTCTCTCTTTTGTTCTGGAAGCATTCGGGTGTCCCAGCATTCTAGATTCAGCTTTTCTTTTTTTTTCTTTTTTTTACCCATGGCAGTTAGACTCTCCACTATCGCTTTTCAGGTAGTTAGACACTACACTCTCCCTTCCGCGTTCATGGTCGGGAATTGCAATTGATATTTATCTTGCTTGCTTGCATCTATGTAACTACTCTTGCAGCTTGCTGTCATGTCTACAGTGTCCAGATGACAACCCTTCCGTCTACACCCGTCGAGCTGATCTTGCTGACATTGCTTCCGCTCTCCTGGAAGCTGCGGATCGTGTTGATGGTGTTTTGGTGCACAGTCTTGAGCTTGGTGTCATCCGTGCCCGACTTGCCCTTGAGATCCATCTGCCTGAACATGTTCAATGCGCTCTCCTCGCGCTGGTCGGCAAGACCAGGCCGGCTCTTCGTCTCCAGACTTCCAGTCAGCTGCCAGCCAGACTCGTTGCCCTTGAAACGGAACGCCTCGCAGTTGTATCCAGCCGCAATGATCTCGTCCTCCGAACTCCACAGCAGCGACATAAAAGGCAGCACCTGCGTGCTGACGCTAACAATCGCACGAGGTGCTTGCTCGGGACCGCTCGGGTACACGACGGTGAGGGTGCTGTCGTGCGAGGCAAAGGCGAGGGCGTTACCCGAAGGCGAGAAGGCGACGCTGTGAACCCAGCCTGCCGTGTTGTTCAGGAACTCGCCACAGACTGTGTTGAAAGGCAAGCGTTCTCCCCATGCCGAGGGCTCTGGCCGCTCGTCGACGTTCTTGATGAAGGACGAGAGCACGCGAGCGTGTCCATCGGTAGACCCCGCCGCCAGCAGGACCGAGTTGGGGTGCCACGAAACGCACGAAACTGTGGAGCGGATGGGCTTCTTGAGGTGCTTGGAAACCCACCAGTTGTCCTCCTCCTCAAAGTAGCACACGGGGATCAATCGAGCACCCGATCCCACGGCAAACTTGGTCTCCGAGGGCGCCCAGCGGACGCAGGTAGCAGCACGGTTGATACGGAGAAGCACCAGCGTTGGCCTCCAGCCCTGGGGCGAAGGCTCCCACACGTAGGCATTGCGGTCTGTTGCGTCCCCCGCCTCGTCAGCTACATGGTACACACACACACACACTTTCAGGCCGCAGCTCCCCCCAGCTTACTTACCCTGCGAGCAAGTTACAATCTTGCCAGAATTGGGTGCAATGTCCACGCCCGTGACCGTCTTGTCGTGGCCCGTCAATTCGTCCTTGAGCTTGTACCCGCTGCCGCTTCGCTGGAAGACATCGACGTTGTTCTCGCGGGCAACGGCCAGCGTCTGGCGGTCGGCAGAGAAGGAATGATCCGCAATGGGCGAATGGAAGAGGTGGTGCACTTCGGGGCCAGCCATGGTGCCTTTTTGTGTGAATATGTGTATGTGTGAGGGGTGTGCAATAGGAGACTCTCTACTACTGCAATGGCTGAGCTGGGTCGTGTGGCAGGCAGTGGAGCTTGGGGCGGAGGGCAGCGCCTAGGTGGGTGACGTGGGGCTCGCTGGGCTGGCTTGCGGGCGCACGGTCATGTTGTCTTGGCTCCTCCGAAAAGTTGACGGTCGGCCAACCCAATTCGACGGAACCCGTGATTCTGGGGGAGGACAACGGAGAGAAAGAGAAAGAGAGAGAGAGAGCCACATCTACACAGTACGATATATACACCCAATTCCATTATTCTTTCTAGAGACAAATCGCTAAGACCAAGTGTGTGTGTGTGTGTGCAGCAGCCCGCAAATCATGATTCTCAGACGCCCACTTCGCAGCGCAACGTCGGCCGCCGTCTCGATACCAAAGACATGCGTGCGCCACCTCCAGCACTCGATTCCCATGCGGCCAGTGCCGAAGCCGATACCGTTTATCCCAGACCACACGGCGTTTCTGAGCGCGATTGGGCGGGGGCTGTCTGCGCACGCGACAAAGATACCGTCGTGGGAAGCGCTCTTCACACTGACGTCGCCGCAGCTCAAGGAGCTGGGTGTGGAGCCCGCGCGCTCCCGCCGGTACCTGCTGCACTGGCGGGAAAAGTTCCGGAATGGCGAGTACGGCATTGGCGGCGACTGCAAGCACGTTAGCGACGGCGTGGCGGAACTCAAGGTCGTGGACGCTCCTGTGCCGCCGAACCCGCTGCTTGGTAGCACGATTAGTCCGCGGTCGGCGGCTGCAACGGCGACGCATGATCCCGGGACGAGGAAGCTTGTAGTCAACATACCGGCGGGTGCTAAGGAGCCCATGGAGCCTGTGGAGACGCTGGCGAAAGTCCAGGGCGTGGTTATAAAAGGTGCAAAGACGATTAAAGGTAGTTTTGTGGAGCCCGTCAAGGGAAGCGGAGGGCTTCGTGCGAGGATAAGGCTGCAGGAGGGGATCTGGGAAGAGAGGAGGGGCCACAAGGTCGATGGTGGTGAGAGGAGGAAGGCAGAGGTGCGGGCGAAGAGGAGGGCGGCTGAGAATAAGGAAAAGGCCCGGTAGATGCACTTGACATGGAGCAGATGAAGATAGGCTTGCTTGTACTATCAATGTTTATATTATGTGGACATGTACATGTATGATTCAGGAGACTAGGAATAGTGTGTAGTGTGGTTCATGCAAGGGGTATTCAATGAGCTTGGTATGATGTCTAACTAGGCTTACTCTCTATCGCATGAGGCTCCTAGTCTCAAATTTCACCGCTTCAAGAGTTGGAATCTTGAAATGCCTGCTCTGACTAGGCAATATGGTGTATCAAGGTTGTTCTGATATGTTTCCACTGGATGAAGGAGAAACGCTTGTATTTCTTCACTCTCGTTTGGAAGCGCAAAAGTGATGGTGCATTTAGGGCGCGGAAATCAGTAATATCCACATAATCTGTAACGTTCTCGTACACCCTAAAAGGTGCCTGACTGAGACCGTTTTTACCCTTCATTAAACCCTATATATCACATAGGTACCGGCAACAGTCCAGCATTAAGGCTAGTTCAAGACAACCGAGTACCTACACAGCGCCAGTTTTCTTAATGAGAATCCACCCTTTCCAAAATGTACAGCTCTCCACTTAACACATGCAAGAACAAAACGGGGGTATCTGCACGTAACAAAGTCAGCAGAGCCATTCACAAGATCAACCACACACCCTCCTTCTCTCTTCCAACCGCCCACCCAAAAAAATCTCAATTTTCTTTTTTCCTTTTATCAAAAAAAAGAAGAAAAAGAGAGAGATGGCTCAGACAAAACTTTTCTTTCGCACACCGAGAACCCTCTCTCCTCTCCTCTTCCCCCATCCCATCCCATCCTCCTATCCTCTTTTTCTTTCCCATACTCAAAGAGTAGACGAGACAGAACAAATCCAGAAGAGAGAACAGAGACAGTGAAGGAGGGAGAGAGAAAGAGACGGTTCTCTACTGCGCAGTATCTGCGATAAGGGAGCATACGTGCCAAAACCAAATCTCCGTGTACCTTCATTCCTCGTGTGAACTAAGCCCCCCTCCAAGAGAAGAAGGAACAAAAGATACAAAGCAAGAAAGAAAGGACATGGAGATTGCAGCACAGCCCCCGTGTCATCATCGGCGTTGGGAGTGGGTTATTTCTGCTCTTTTCGATGCAGAAATAAAGGGCAGTAAGAGGGGGAGAGAGGAGAGAAGGGAGACTTACATGTGTTTGGTTATTTGGGTTGTCCTTTGGGAGAGGGCATAGAAAGGGAGGGTCGTAGGTTGATATGTATGTTGGAAGTGTGCGTGGCTAGGTCTGGGCTAGAACTAGATAGTGAGCAAGGGAGGCGTGGAACGGCAGGACAGTGAGCGAATGAGTGAGTGAGTGAGTGAATGAGCAGCCATGCACATCCCCCAATCACTCACGACATATACTTATTATATCCACGAGCCTCTGATACCCGGAAAAGCAAACCGATCAAAATATAAAGTTTGTTTCATCCACGGTGTTATGCGTATGAAGTGGCATAAAAGAAAAAAGATCGAAAAGAAAGAATACAAGGAGAAACTTCATGCAGGTTGCAAAGGAAGAGAGAAAGAGAGTGTTTGGGCAGTGGTTTGCCGCCGCCCACACGCCCAAGGGTGGACTTGGGCGCTAGTCTATCACGCTAGCGTCACGTCGTTGCTTAAGCTGGAGGAGGGGGGGGGGCACAAGAAAAAGACTGGTTGGTTGGTTTCTGAAACACGATAGACGAAAGTGGTGCCTAAAATAGGGCGCCCATATCTCGTATACACACCCACGTGGGTGGGTTGTTACACGAGGGTACTATGAAGTCATTGGCTTGTTCATGGTCTTACAAACAACCCAACTTGCATACGGGGTGACACTCGGTAAATAGCCAAGACTTTAAAAACCAAGTACGCAAAAATCTATAAATCTATCAAACTTTTGACCAAGGAAAACTAATACTGTTGTTGCCTCTGCACGCTCGCTGTTACACAAGTATTCGCTATTCTCGTCATGCTTTCCTCCACATTATTTCACATGCCCATCAGAGCGGCAGCACCGGGCTCGCTGCACACATAAACAACTTCGTGGCTGTCGCTGAAGCCGTTGAAGCGAGTAGCAGAGCACTTGGTGTATGCGCCCATTTCCTCAAAGTAGAGCCAGTCACCAACATCAATCAGCTCCGGGAAGGTGCAGGAAGAGGAGATGACATCGATACCATCGCACGTCGGGCCCCAGATGGAGTACTCGACCTGAGAAGGACTGTCATAGCCTGAGCGACGAACGTCATACAAGACGTTGTTGCCGTTCTTCAAGACACGTGGCACAGGGTGCTGATGGTCGAAGATGATGCTGGAAAAGTTTCCATAAACACCGTCGTTGAGGTACAGCATGTACGAGGTCGTACCCAACGTGGCATCCGTGACAGTGCGACGAGCAATGACGTGGCACGCAATGGTAAAGGCCGTGGACACGTAGTAACGGCCGGGCTCCCCAATGACGCGGATGTGGGGCGGGAAGTACTCGTCCAAGGCAGCGGACAAGACGGCAGCCATGGGCTCAAAAGTGACATCGCCCGTGAAACCGCCACCAACATCCAGGGTGTGCATGTTGAATCCAAGAGCATCCGCCTGGTCAAAGACGAAACGGGCATCCTGGACGGCTTTAACAAAGGCCTTGGGGTCGGATGCGCCGGATCCGACATGGAAGGCCACCCCAACAACATTGAGCTCCAGTTTCTTTGCTAGCTCCAAGAGCTCAGCGGTGGTGTCCAGAGAAGCGCCAAACTTCTGGCTGAGACGGCACAGGCTGGCTGAGTCATCAGTCAAGATGCGCAGGAATAGCTCGGCGTTGGGGAAGAGCTGCTTGGTCTTGTAGAGCTCATCGGCGTTGTCAAAGGTCATCTGCTTGACGCCAGACTGTGCGGCGTAGCGCAGATACGACTTGGTCTTGCAGGGCTGGGCGTAGATGATGCGAGAAGGATCAACACCCAGCTTGAGGACCGTCTCGATCTCGTTCTTGGAGGCACAGTCGAAGCCGAGGCCCAGCTCCGTCATGAGACGAAGCACTTGCGGGTCAGGGTTACACTTGACGGCTATCCCCATGTTAGCGACACATGTCAATCGACGGCGGCCTGTGCGACTTACCATAGTGTGGCTTGACACGGCCTAGGTTTCTCTTCCAGCGCATATGCTGGCGGTAGACCTCACCCAGGTCGGCAACGAAGAAGGCGTCTTCCTCGCCGACGCTGCAGGCATCAGGATCAACAGCCTCGACACGGCTCTTGAGAGCCTCTCCAATCAGCTGCTTGAGTTGGCAGGCGCCATGGTTATCGACACTACCGGAGGGATAGTTGGTGAACGACTGTAAGTCTTTCAACGGGAACTGGTATTCTTCGGTAGTTGTGACAGCAGAAGGTGCCATACCCTTGACGGTGGCTTCTGGAGGTTGAGAGTTGGCTTTGGGGTAGATGGTTTGCTGGATCCCAATCCCGTGTTAGGGTGGCTTGAAGGGTGCGAAGCCGAGGCTTGGTGTTGGGCGAGGTCTGGCCGCTTCCTCGTGCAGAGGAAGAACCGCTGATGGCGTCCTATGCGGCAGCTGAAGTTGGGGCTGCTCAAGGGTCTGGGTAGGCGACAAAAAGAAAAGACGCTCGAGCTCCTTCCTAGGGGACGACAAGACGGGGAGGTGGGATGTTGTTGAAAACGTGAGGCGCTGGTCGAGCAGAAACAACTTGAAGGTTGAGCAGAATCAGGGCCGAAGCCGTAGTGAGATGGGAGCCTTTGACGCGACCAAAGGCTGTCGAACGATGGGGGGGCGGGCAGCAACAAGAGGGCAGACGGTCGCTGTAACAGGGGGGGGTGGCAGCGAGGTCTGACGAGGCGGTGAATGGGGAGCAGAGGTGAGTGTAGGAGGGATGGAGGGCGATGGATGGATGGCGGGGAGCTGGGTCAATTTTCGCGCATTCGGTTGTGGTGCTGGACGTCCTGGACCGAACATTACTTTAAAATCCCTGCGCCCTTTCCAGGACCTGCAGCCACTAGCAGCCCTTTCTGACATCACCGGGGCTCGTGCAGCTCAGCCAACGGTGCCTGATCAGCTGCCTGGCACACACACAACATATACGCGTGGTGAGGCGGAGCAACCAGTTCGCAGCAAGGAAGCCAAAAAAAAGGCGCATTTTGGGCATCGATAGCCGTGTGTGCCGCACGCGAATCCTCCTGACCGACGCTCGACACGGCCCGCCCTCACTCTCCAAGCCTGAATACTCGATGCTCGATGCCAATGCCAGATCCCCCTGTTTCCACGTCAGCAACACATGTGAAGAGCATGTTGTTCCCTGGGCGGCGTTGTGTCAAATCATTCATGCTTTGATTGGCTACGTCGCCACCGCTGCCGCCACCGTGCATTATCTATGTATATGTGCCGAAGAAAAAGAAAAGAAAAGAAACGACCGCCAAACTCCTGCACAGCTCCCACATGCGACTTCGTATGTATAATAGCTGTAGTAAGTCTGTGTTTTGTATGCGTGTGCGCAATGCAAATGCTAACCAGCCGTCAAAGCCCAACGCCGCCCTGAGCACGTTGCAGCAACCGAAACCCAACGCCGGTATCCAATTTTTTTTTCACGAACAGCCCAAGACAGTATTATCTAAACGCGCTGGAGCATAATGGGCACATCTGAGAGATCCACCCCGTACTGGTGCTTGTAGTGCAGCGACTTGACCGATGCACAGCTATTGAGCTGTCGCGTACCAGCGCTTCCTCCAACGCCCACTCCACGGCCCTCGTAGTCGTATCCTAAGCCACCACTGTAGCGGCCCCAAGCGGCAGGCCTCTCCGGCGCCTGCGGCTTACTTTGCGAGCCAACAGAAGCACGTTTGTTGACGGCAACAGCGACGGCATCCATGGAATGCATGCCCTCTCCCACCGTGTTGCGGCGCTGGTGCCAAGACTTGGGGCGGGCATTCCATTGCACGCTGTGCCGCGGGGGCTCCTGCAGATAAGCGCTGCTGTTGCTTGCCATCGGGGCAACGGTTTGACTGCGTCGGTGACCAGGACGCCTTGGGCCAGCACCTGGCCCAGATGGTCCTGGACTTCGCCTCCTTGCTTGCGGATTGGCGCCGTGGGGAACTGACAGCTTAGACATGTCAATAGACGGCACGGGCGGAATATCCAAGCTGAGTGGACGAAACTTGGTCATTCCGGCTTCGCCAGCCTCCATCCTCGAGCCGTGAAAGCTCTTGCGTCGCTGCTGAGGCAGCATGTGTCTTGAAGACGCAACATCTCTGCTGTGTGCGCGCGCAAATTCAATGGCAGCCTGGTTATCCATGTTGACCATGGATTTTGCACGAGGCACAGACGTCCCGAGCCGGTGTGGGTATGCTGCAGAACCAGCCGTTTGCTTGGGTAGGCCAGGCGTGATGGCATCGTATGGAGAAGTGCCGATTGACGCGGCAATGTGCTCCAGATAGCCAGCTTCGATGGTTACGCCCTGTGCCTCTTTCTGAGCTTCCCGTTTATCACTCATCGACTTTCTACGAAAAAACGGAAAGCTCCTTCGGTGGTTCGGAGCAGCAGGTGTCGACATGCGTTCAGCCTCGAGCTCAGCCAGCAACCTGAACTCGGTGTGACCTGGGAGTGGCACGCTGGCTCTGTGCTCTTCAGCCACAACATGGTCTTTTGAAGGATATGTGTGTGTCAAACAATCCATGCCCGGGGTCCTTGCCACGCGTCGTTCAAAGTTGGCTCGCACGTTGGCGGGAATCTCGGGAATCTTGCCTTCTGGGATCGGCTGACACGACTGGACAACCAAAGCATCTGCCTGCGACTTCCGTCTTCGGTGAAGACGCTTCTGGGACTTGCCAATACTACTGTCAAATGATGCGGTTGAAGAGAGCGAATGGGGAGTCTGAGGCGAGCGCAAAGGCCCTGACGCGGATGACCTGGCTGAGGAGTTTGCAGAATGTACAGAGATGCGCCGAGGCGGCCTTGGTCGGTCTGACCGCACTGCGTTCACTGTGACCAATGTTGGTTGGACCAGAGTTCCTGCAGTCACGGGAACGCCCAAGCCTTGCATTGGCACAGACTCAGTATACTGTGAGCCATCATGGTCTTGACGCATGCCGGAATTGCGCTGCGACGAATGACACTGAGAGCAGACACCAGGAGATGAATTGGCTGGATCCGCCACGCGCAGACTAGCGCCAGACGAATAACCCGAATCAGTAGTTCGTGGAGGCGGTCTTTGTGTAGCCCCATTCCTGGGCTTCTTCATTGCCGCAGTGCTTGGAACAGACAAAGCAGCTGATACCTTGGCAACGGCTTGTGGTGCAGTTGCGGCTGACTCTGAATCTTGGGACGCACAAGTAGCCTCCGATTCAGAGGAACGTGCGTCATCTGAAACAAAGCCCTCGTCCTTGTGGAGACTTGGATGCTCCTCTGATGCTGGAGGCTGGCTAGGTGCAATATCGACCTGATGGCCCTGAGCAGAATCAGGCGCGCTGTTTTCGTTTCTGTCCACGGCCTGTGAGCCGCTGTTTGATTGAAGGTCCGCCTGAACTGAAACATGGCCACTCGGTGCATCCGCACTCTCGGCTGCAAAGAGAGGCGATGTTGCCGGGAGTGAGGCAGAATGGCTTTTTGCATGGCCGAAGCGCCGTGTGGTCTTCATCATCAGTGGCCCAGAGCCGTACTCTGTCTCTGAGTCTTCGTCTTCGGCATTTAGACGATTGGAGCCCTTGATACTCGAGGCTGGTGATGCGGGTCCGTTTGTGACTACCAGGGTTCCGGGGCGAAAGCCTCCAAGGTGCGAATATTCCATGTCGGATGGCGTTGCCACCCGAGGTCTTGCACTCTCCTGAGCGATTTCAGCTGAGAAGGCAGTCGGCGGAGGACCAAAGGGCGGAGTAATGCGCGTGTTATGTCGCCATCTGGCGTCGTCTTCAGGCTCCTGCTTTGGGGCCCTCCACGAGTTCCATGTCCTACGGCGCGCCTCAACGGGAGAGCCGCGAGTGCCAACACCTGGCGTCTGGAGTAGAGACTGGCGGCGTGTGAGCGAGGTAGAAGAGGACCTGTTCATTGTCGCCGCTGCGCGGCCTGGGCTGGGCGCTGCATCCTCTTCGGGCATCTCGAGCACTTGCTGGAGGGCTGCAATGTCCTCTGGAGAGGCATTTCTCTTGACTTCTTGCAGCAGCCGGATGGCCTCTGCAATATCCATGTTGGAGGACGAGGCGAGGGAGAGTTTGGAATCACCCAGTCCTGCGAGCCTAGCTGTGGAGCCGTGTTTGCTGCCAAAGCATGACAGGGAATTGGAGCGGGAATTGGAGCGCGAGTTTGACCTGGAGAGGGATTTGGACGTTATGGAGACGGAACGGTCGCGGGTCTTGATGGTGTCTACAGCGCTGTCTTTTTTCTGCATGCACGGCGCGACATCAAAGGCCGGGGCCGTGGGCGAGAGGAGCGCGTCCTTGATCTGCTGGCGGCCTTCCGGGCTCAGGTCGACGGGACTGGGCGAGGCCGAGTCGTCGGGCACGTCGGGCCTTGGGGCGACGGGCGGGGAATTGGAGTTTGTCCTGGGCTTGGAGAGTTTGTGGGCATGAAGGGTGCTGGATTGGTTGCCCATGCTGGTGGAGGCAGGCGGGGAGGGGGGGAGAGTGTGTGGAGCGGCGGCGCTCACGACGACGGGACCAGATGCATTGGGAGGGCAATGCAGAGCGAGTCAGTCGGAGCTGGAGCAGACGAGCGGCAGAGCTGAGGCTGTGGGCGTGTGCTTATAAGGCGTGTGCGGCGGGCGCGTTATCGAGATGTGGGCTGGAGAGCGAGGGCCCAAGCGACGGTTTGGCGGTACACTAACGAGGGAGCAGCGTATTGATGAAGAGGAAGAAGAAAGGCGGCGGGCGCGCGAACAGGCAGCTACTGCTGCAGTGACAGGTATCAAGGATGGTGGCAGTGGTAGAGACGTGCGGGCGGGGGCCCACCTGGGCAGCGTGTCGCAGGCGGCGAGAGTGCATATTGTCACTGCCAACAAACCTGGAAGAGACGTGAGACGAAACCTGGACGCTGCGCGTGCACTTGGACTTGGACGGTGGGCGGAGAGGTGCAATGAAACCGCCAATGACGGTGGGAGCGTGCATGCGCATCCCGGGGGGGGGGTGTTTGCCGCATGTGGCTATGTGTGTGTGTGTGCATGTGTGTGGGAAGTGGATGCAGCGCCCCAACGGCTGATCGGACCTCACCCGCGCCATGGCACATGGATATGCACACGGGCGCGGCGTCGTCTCTGCGGTGCACGCCAGGAAGCCTGATATGGTTCGCCCTCAGGCACTCGCGCATTCCTTGCTCTCGCCCTCGCCCGCGCCCTCGACGACCATGGCGGTGCCGACACATGCGACGCCGGGTATATAGAGGTACTATGCGCCGCCCCCCGCCGGGCCAGGCCAGCCAGCGCCCCCCCGCCGCCGCCCGCACCATGGCCAGCGTTTGCTTTGGATCAATGTACTGTACACAGAGTTTGCCTCGCCCGACATGCACCATGCTATGCCACGCCAGCCCCTCCCCAGCGCATGTCCGCCCTTCCACTACATCTATTGCTCGCATCGTCCGGTCAATCCCTTGCCTGCCTGCCTGCCTGCCTGCCTGCCTGCCTGCCTGCTACTGCTGCTACCACTACTGCTGCTGCATGTCCATCAGGCTACCGGCCCTGCATCCATCGAGCTGCCCGTCAAGTCCACCGCCGTACCAAGGCTGCGAGTGGGCCCGCCGCCTAACCAGAGCTCTGCACTCCCACTCCCACTCCCACGCCTGCGCCTGCGCCTGCAACGACCAAAAAAGAAAAGAGAACAAGGCGACAACAGAACCACAAACACGGCCCCAGGTCCACGACGCATCCATCCCTCCGAACCCCGGCTCGCCGATGATCGCCTGGCCCAGGTTTGAAACAAACGTTTCCAGAAGCTGGCCACGCCACGCCAGGGTGCGACGTCGTTAGCTGTATCGCCCATCTCCATAGCAATGGCAATAGCGAGGGCGCCGTCGAGGCCCGGATGCGGAATGCGCCGCCTCTGAGCGACATATGTACATACACAGAGACCGACCACCACCACTTCGCTGGCCCTAGCCTGGCGCACGCATACTTGGTGT
>NW_007360310.1:731520-733100 GCF_000359705.1 Exserohilum turcica Et28A
TGTTTGCCGCATGTGGCTATGTGTGTGTGTGTGCATGTGTGTGGGAAGTGGATGCAGCGCCCCAACGGCTGATCGGACCTCACCCGCGCCATGGCACATGGATATGCACACGGGCGCGGCGTCGTCTCTGCGGTGCACGCCAGGAAGCCTGATATGGTTCGCCCTCAGGCACTCGCGCATTCCTTGCTCTCGCCCTCGCCCGCGCCCTCGACGACCATGGCGGTGCCGACACATGCGACGCCGGGTATATAGAGGTACTATGCGCCGCCCCCCGCCGGGCCAGGCCAGCCAGCGCCCCCCCGCCGCCGCCCGCACCATGGCCAGCGTTTGCTTTGGATCAATGTACTGTACACAGAGTTTGCCTCGCCCGACATGCACCATGCTATGCCACGCCAGCCCCTCCCCAGCGCATGTCCGCCCTTCCACTACATCTATTGCTCGCATCGTCCGGTCAATCCCTTGCCTGCCTGCCTGCCTGCCTGCCTGCCTGCCTGCCTGCTACTGCTGCTACCACTACTGCTGCTGCATGTCCATCAGGCTACCGGCCCTGCATCCATCGAGCTGCCCGTCAAGTCCACCGCCGTACCAAGGCTGCGAGTGGGCCCGCCGCCTAACCAGAGCTCTGCACTCCCACTCCCACTCCCACGCCTGCGCCTGCGCCTGCAACGACCAAAAAAGAAAAGAGAACAAGGCGACAACAGAACCACAAACACGGCCCCAGGTCCACGACGCATCCATCCCTCCGAACCCCGGCTCGCCGATGATCGCCTGGCCCAGGTTTGAAACAAACGTTTCCAGAAGCTGGCCACGCCACGCCAGGGTGCGACGTCGTTAGCTGTATCGCCCATCTCCATAGCAATGGCAATAGCGAGGGCGCCGTCGAGGCCCGGATGCGGAATGCGCCGCCTCTGAGCGACATATGTACATACACAGAGACCGACCACCACCACTTCGCTGGCCCTAGCCTGGCGCACGCATACTTGGTGTATTGGCTGGTACGCGGCTGGCGTCGCGCCTTTGCATACGCCGCACCCGCGCCGCCTCGTTGGCTTCCTCAGCAACGCCGTGTTTACACGCCCAGCATCTAGGCGCCCACGGCCTTCGGACAACTGTCACTCCATCTAGCATGCCGATGCGCAATCGTCATGGCGGAGCATGGCAGGTGACGTTGGATGCAAATGTCGATCGTCGCGGACACTGGCGGCATCTCGCCCAAGCAGGCTAAGCACCCACGCCATGGGTCATGCGTGACATCATCGCCGCGCCCGGCCTCATCACCACTCGTCCGCGACTTCGTGCGCTCTGCTGTCAAGCTTTTCCAGCGCCTCATCCACCACACTGACGACGTGGGTCCTGTCTATACATTAATCGCGCCTTGGTCCCCTGCCACGGATCTGCTGCCGTCTCTTTTTTTTCCATTGCCGACTTCACTCCTACCTCGCCATTCTCTGGGTCGCGTGCTGCCTTGCCTCACACAACAACCGTCTTTTGCACACGCATTGAACACCGCCATCGTTCGCGCTGCACGCTGCCCCCTCCCCGCGCCCCTGGCCCCCCCCCTCCGAGATGCTGGGACTTTC
>NW_007360310.1:733188-742818 GCF_000359705.1 Exserohilum turcica Et28A
GTCATGGCGGAGCATGGCAGGTGACGTTGGATGCAAATGTCGATCGTCGCGGACACTGGCGGCATCTCGCCCAAGCAGGCTAAGCACCCACGCCATGGGTCATGCGTGACATCATCGCCGCGCCCGGCCTCATCACCACTCGTCCGCGACTTCGTGCGCTCTGCTGTCAAGCTTTTCCAGCGCCTCATCCACCACACTGACGACGTGGGTCCTGTCTATACATTAATCGCGCCTTGGTCCCCTGCCACGGATCTGCTGCCGTCTCTTTTTTTTCCATTGCCGACTTCACTCCTACCTCGCCATTCTCTGGGTCGCGTGCTGCCTTGCCTCACACAACAACCGTCTTTTGCACACGCATTGAACACCGCCATCGTTCGCGCTGCACGCTGCCCCCTCCCCGCGCCCCTGGCCCCCCCCCTCCGAGATGCTGGGACTTTCGTACTGGGTCGTCCCCATCTTTTCCTCGGTAGTATGGATTGCCATGCTTGTCGCCATGCTGGTGTACTGGGCTGCCACTGGCAAACCACATTACTCGACAATGAGTCAAGGGCAAACCATCCCATACATTTCGGGTAAGCTATCCTCGTCGTCACTGGGGACGTGCACTAACGCACCCAAGATATCGGTGCCGACTACCTCAAGGCCATGTTCATTGCCATGTCGGCCGTCACTGTAGTAACCTTTGACCTCGCCTTTTTCTTCGAACGATGGTTGCGCCACACAAACAAGCTCCACCCAAACACGTCCAAGTGGCAGAAGCTCTACTCCGCATGTGCTACCATTACCGCCATCATTGGTGCTGCCGGCCTAATTCTCCTCACAATCTTCGACTGCAAGAACCACAACACCCTGCACAACATCTTCCTGTGCGTCTTCATTGGCGGATACATTATCAGTGCCATCTTCATCTGCTGGGAATATCAACGCCTGGGCATCCACTACCGCGAGCACTCGGTTCTGCGCATCTCCTTTTGGATCAAGCTCTTCTTCATCATCGTCGAAATCTGTCTGGTCATCGCTTTTGGTGTTTGCTCCAAGCAGCATGTGTGGAATGTTGCCGCTGTCCTCGAGTGGATTATTGCATACTTCTACTGCTTCTACGTTGCCAGTTTCTTCATCGACTTCCTTCCCGCCAAGCGCTCCAAGCACCATCAGTCCAAGGAAACGAAGATGCAGATGCTCGAAGAAGGTCCCCAGATGCAAGTACACATGGGCGATGGCGCAGCCGACAGTGAGCAATACTACCGCGGCAACCCTCAGATGACTGCACCGCCATCCAATGGCTATACAAATGGTTACACAAATGGCTACACAAACGGCAATGGCTACGCTAACACCCCTACTAATGGCTATGTCTCGCACACAGCCGACGGCTACCCCAAGCCCGCCGAGGACCCTACTCCGCTTCCTTCGAGGAACTTTTAACCCACCAACCCCTGTGTTTGTACTTGTTTTTGTTTGTTTTTGATTGTTTTTGATTTCTTGTATACACATATACCACCAGCGGCCTTTGTCTTGTTGCTTCTTCGCATCCGATGCATAATGACATGACGAAATTACAACCAAGCATGACGGGAGAATATACATCGGCGTCTATTCACATGTACGAGTACTAGAGTGTAGAAAATAGTGCCATTAGAACACTGTATAGTAGCATCAAATTCATCTTGATCCACCAATTGCTTGCATCAAGTTGGAAGAAGGGAAATAATAATAAAAAAAAGTGACTCCTTCACAACTAGCGCAGCTCACGAATGCACGATTCTCAACATAAGACATCAAATGCGATTGAATTCCAAACCCATGACAAACAGGGAGGGTATCATGATTTTTTCTTCTTCTTTTCTTTCATTTCCTCAACTCAAAAGGTATGTGTAATGCAGTCAGTCGTGCATGCACATGCACATGCAGCAAACTATCGACCCCCAAACTTTGTCAAACTCCGACACCCCGATGCATAACAGCCACAAAAAAGAAAGTTTATTTACTTTACCTTTTCTTTTTTTTCTTCCTGCTCTTCCAACATACAGTACACATTCTGTATGTAACGTAATGACTAACGACTCGGTACAAAAAAAGATCAACACATTTACTTGTAATACTTGTCATCTCTATGTTTCTTGTTTTTCCGCTCATACCGGTCACGAAGCTCATCATCTTCGTTATTATAATCATCATCACGATGGCGATAATCCCTTTCTCGTCTCCGTTTGCGGCGATCATCCGAGTCATGGCTGCGACTGCGGCTGCGGTTTCTCCGGTGGTCGGCGGCGCTGCTTTTCGGCTTGGAATCCCGACTGCGGCTACGGTAGCGATCGCGGTGGCTGCGCTTTTCTTTTGCGTCGTCTGGACTACGGCTGCGGTCTCTGCGCTTTTCGCGTCGGCGCTCGCTGTCGCGCCGCCCGTTGTTGCTATCGTGGTAGTGATCGTCTTTTTCGCGTCGGCGGTCCTTGTCTCGTCTCCGCTCCGGGTCGTGGTACGAGTCGGAGTCGTCGCGGTCGCGTCGGCGGTCGCGATCGTCGCGCTTTTCTCTCCGCCGTTCCCGCCTGCGCTCGTCCTCGCTGTTGTCTTCGTACTTGGTCTTTGTTTTCAGAGGCTTCTCCTCTTGGACGAGTTGCTGGTTCTCGAGCTTGGCCTTGAGCTCCTCCTCTGTGATCATCTCGCCCGTGTGTTTGTTTCGTAGCGTAACGGGATTGTAGCTCTGGGCCACCTTTTTGCCCTTGCCCTTGCCGTTACCGCCGCCCCATTCCCCAAGCTCAATGCCTACAGCTGCTTCCTCCTTTGCCCCGATGCCCAACAGTGCTGGTCGCCTCTTGATTTCCTTCGGTTTCGCAGCAGGCCCGTTTTTGCCAATGGCTTCGCCATCCTTCCAGCCCATGCCGCGGAGTAGCGCTGCACCAAATCCTTCAATCGGAGTTGCTTCGTATGCTTCGAGCGTCGGGGCTTCGGGCGCGTTGTCCAAATCGTTGCGGAGTGCCTCCTCCTCGGTCTGTACGGGTATTACGAGGTCGTTGTCCGTCGACTTGCCCGTGATCAAGGCGTCCAGGGCCTTCTTCTCCAGCCGTTCTTGTTCTGTGAGGTTGTCTTGCTCGACCTCCATTGGCTCTGGCGCCTCAGCCTCTGCAGCTCCGTCTTCCTGTATCTCGTCCTTTTGCACAACGGTGAGCCCAAACTTCATTTTGGGCTCTTCCATCTGCTTCTCGTCAACCGTCTCATTCTGCGCTTGTTGGTGTGGTGCTTTCGCAAGGTGTTTCCGCCGTGCTGCTGCGCGCCAGTCACGATTTGGGAGAACTGGGATGACACGAAGCTGTTCCTTTTCTTTCTTGCCGCCAGCATCGACCGCGCCACCCTCTGCTACATCCCATCCTGTGATTTCTTGCTGTTTGACCGAATCGTCTGGTTCATCATCGCCGAGTAGAGCCTTTGGTTTCTTGTTGTCTTTTTGCGCGGGAGATGCCTTGAGCCCTGGTTTCGCCTTCAACGCTCCCAGCGACATTTTAAAGCCGCCCGACTTAGGGGCGGCCATGATGCAATGCGGAGGCTGCGAGAGAGCGGTTGCGACACGTTTGGTATGCTTCGCGCTATCTGTAACGAAAGGGAGCACATGCGCGACTGCGTAATATCTAGGATGAGCAGGTGAGAGCGGCCGCGGCGGTGGAAACAAGGTTGTGTTTATGGTAGGGTTCAGAATGTTCACAGAAATGTTTAGGTCGCGCGATGATGTCGGTCTTGGCGCTAGGCTCAACCCTGCAGGCATCAACAACACGTGAACGTGGTGACACCTGCATCACTGAAAATAGTTACGCGTTGTCATTTGTCAGTCTCTTTTATGTTACATCCAAATATGATACACTAGTACATAGGAACTACTCTTCGCTTGGAAGAGGTGGGAAGAGCACGCCCTTGTGCGCTACGCCCAGGTCCACCAATGGGATTCCATAGTCCAGATCAGCACCAGGTTTGCAGTACTCCAGTGTTCTCTGATCAGGTTGTACGCCCAGTTGGTCGAGCAGCTCACTCGCTTTATTCGGCATATACGGCTGAAGGAGAATGCCCGTGATACGAAGTGCTTCAGATGCAAGATAGACAATCTTATCTACCTCCTCACCAGGCTCACCAGGAGCAAAGTTCAAAACTTTCCCCCACGGCTTCGACAGTTGGAAGAACTGGTTTGACTAGGTTGGGTCAGTATAGGGACAATGCAAAGACACGGGACAAACTCACTCCTCGTACGAAGTCGCAAATCAGGGCTGCCGCTTTGCGCGGATCGTAAGCGTTGAACGACGCATCCACTTCCGAGGCGATAGTGGCAAGAGAGTTGTTGTAAAACTTGGAGCCTGGACCTTCTTCCCACTCTTCTTTTGGCCTTCCGCCAATGCGCTCGATAGCGCCCCGTACGTTCCACTTCTTCCCTCTTGTCACACGGGAAGCGAGGTTGCCAACTTGCTGGTTCAGAAAGTTGGTGTACATGCTAACGATGCGGATGTTGTCATAGCTAGCATCATCTTGTATGCCACCTTCGCGAGCCATGTAGAAACGCATGACATCTGACCCAAATCGATTGAGAGCGTGAAATGGATCAACGACTCTGCCAGTCGACTTGGACATCTTCGAACCTCCAAGAGTCCAGTGCGCATGTGTGAGTATCTTCTTCGGCAGGGGGAGCCCAAGCGCCATGAGAAATGCTGGCCAGTATATGCAATGGAACCGGACAATGTCTTTTCCAATGACGTGACAATCAGCGGGCCAGCCTCCAGCTTTTTCATGGCCCGGAGTCCATGGGTAGCCTGCTTTTGTGGCGTAGTTCATGAGCGCGTCAAGCCATACGTAGATGGTCTGCGAATCGTCTCCAGGAACCCGAATTCCCCACGAGAGTCGATCATACGGCCGAGATATTGACAGATCCTCTAGGCCTGACTCGACAGATTCCACAACCTCTTTCATACGGTGCGCTGGGGTTATCCATTCAGGATTGCTCTTGAAGAACTCTAGCAGATGGTCGCGGAAGGCCGAAAGGCGAAAGTGATAGTTCTCTTCAGAGGACCACTCGACTTCGCTCCCCGTTTCAATTGAAGTCTAGATTCCAGTCAGTTAGCGCGACAACAGGCAACTAGTTAGATCCTACCATTATCTTTCGTCCTGTAGGCGGGTCAAGGTATAGCTTCACAGCAGACTGTGGGTAAAAGCATTCGTCTGTGACCGAATACCAGCCCTCGTGCTTTAGCTCGTATATGAGACCTTTTTCTTGCAACAGATACTGTCGACCATTAGCTGATGTCATACTCTACAATTATTCTGAGTTCGTACCCATGCATATTCCACAGCATTCTTGTGTTCCCGGTCCGTCGTTCGTACAAAATGGTCATTTGTGATCTCCGCTTTCTCCGCAAGTTCCTTGGAGGAGTAAGTATCGACGGTGGGGTTCGCTATGCGTTCATACGTACTTTGAAGATCTCGGCACCTTGATCGCAGAATAGCTTTGGATCAACACCTGCCTTTGCTGCTGCCCTTTGTACCTGTGAGATAATGAGCTTCTGCTATCCATATTCATGAGGCGGAACCACCTTCAAGCCGTGTTCATCTGTTCCTGTACACAAGATCGCCTTCTCTCCCTTGAGTACATGCCAGCGCTTGATAACGTCCGCAAGGACCATAGTATACAAATGGCCGACATGGGGGGCGGCATTGACATAGAATATAGGCGTGGTGATGTAGTAAGGCTTTTGGGTAGGTGTCTGGGTGGCAATGGACCGTCGGTTGCGGTTGCTACGAATTTGACACGTCGAGCAAACCCACGGTGGTCGCCTCAACAAACCGGAAAATACTCTCCGGAATGCCGGGGTTGTTGTGTTCGCAATTGGGATGTGCATGCTTCGGTTGTCTCATCTCTATTCGCGACAATTCTCGCGTGGACTTCCAGCACGACACTCTTTCGCGGTAGCGTGGCGCTAAATCGCTAGCGCGGCGCGAAACCGCGGAGACGCCTTTCTTCTATCTTGCTACTCCATGCTACATAAAATCCATGAAAATAAATCCTTGAACTTGCTTATTTCTATTTTCCTTTGTATGTACATGACTCATATTACCAGAGGGGGTGATAGGAATTTTCATTGTATGGCTGCGTAAGACTATGAATAAAGCTGCACGTGACGTGTACTTGTGGCTTCTAGCTGTGGTTACTCTAGTGACTCCCTTTGCATCTGAAAAAAAACTACTTTTCCTTCTCAGATTGTCCGAGATAGTTAGTCTGAGAAGTGTCTTAGACATATTTCCAGAAAAGAGATACATATATCATAAAACTATTAGGTAGTGGTTGATATAGCAAGATGGCCAAAATCCATCCATATCTAGTCTACATTCCAGGCTTCCGCCATCACAAGGCAGCAGTTTCGAAATATATAATAAATAATAGAACATCGAGTGTAGTCGGAGCAGCCAGAACGGCCAGGATAACAGCATAGTTGCTGAAGCTGCGCCCCTTTTCAGCACCGTAACGGGCTGTAGGGGCCGCGATTGCGTTGAGGAAATGAATGGCGAATATGCAATCAAATTCATGAGGCGCCCCAGGAAGCGCAAGAATCCGTTCACGCAGGGTGTTGCCCGTAGCGTTGGACTGCATCAGATTGACTTGCTGCTGAACAGAACCGCTTGGTTTATATATGACTTCGCGCTGGCGCAGTACCTTTGCGAATATAGCACCCTTTCTCCCCTACAATGTACAAACAGCTGTATTAAAAGAGCCGATTCTCTTGCAGTTCTGAGGAAGAGTATTTGAAACTTAGAGAGTGGAGTATGAAATAGTTGGGAGTATGTAAGGTTGCCGAGTGATGCTTTTTCGAGAGACGTGAGGAGGTTGCGGATATGAATGAGTTAATGGGGTGGGATTAGATATGTTGGAATCTTCACATTTTGTTTGATCGATCTATCATCAAGAACAGAATGCAGTGAAATGGGGACATGGCTAACTAGACGATTCTACTTGAAGCCGTGGCCGAAACAACACCTCTCTGGCCTCCATTCTATGCTTGCTTGCTTTCTATCAAGCCCGTGACTCAAAGCCAGTACTATATCAATCTACGAGTAACATCTCCATTGAATATTGGAGCTACAACCCCATTGCCTGTGCGTAAACGTTCAGCCTGCTCCGCAAAAAACTTTTCTGCCCTGTCCTTGGCTTCTTGGTCGAGAGGTCCGTACGTTGTGACCGTGACATACTGTTCTAAATCATCCCCAGCCAACCTATTCGTGATCATCCTGGCGCAATGTGCATCATGCTCAAAAAGTTCCTTTTTATCCATTGTGATGATTGTGCCATCGAAATGACTCAATGCATTCCGTCGCCATACAAAGAGGCAGTGAAGCGTGTGTTGTCTTCCAGTTTGCCACACTCTTAACCCTGGTCGAACGCTTTCGAGCATCTCTGCAGATTCCATAGGTGTAAGAGTCCCATCACCTTGCACATCGACCTGGTAAATCCACGATCCGTTATTCCCGGGCCCGAGACGTGAGAATTCGTCATTCAATAGTGGATTTACACAATCTGGGCGAGTGAAGCGATTCTCAATATGATCATAGAGACAACCCCTAGAAAGAGCTTCAGCTTGTGTTCCACCGCATGTTCTGACACAATAGTTTGTGAGGTAATCTCGATCGTGAATCTTTAGCGGAAAGGCGAGGCGGAAAACACGCAGGCAAATATCAATGGCGCCCCACGAAGCAAGTATGGCAAAGATAACCATGACACCTATGTGCAGTACTCGCTTGCAACGTCTCGGTTTTCTGTCATGCAGCCAATCTTGCGCTTCACTCTTGGGATCATCGTGCGATTCTGATCCAGAGTCGGACATAACTCCTTGAGATAAACCACTATCTGCACTTCCTTGTGTTGAAGACAAGTGTTCATATAGTGGTGTATTCCACCAGAGCCGCGTTGTGAACATTTTCCTATTTCCTCATTAGTGCGCGCCTAGACTCTTCTTTGTAGATCACTAGTAGCATACACGTGTACTTTGCAGTCCTAATACAGGAAAATCAATGTTCAAGGGGGTGAGGTGCGGCAATTCAGTAGCTCCAGTAGGCCTCTTGGTTTTTCAAAGATATCGTTAAGCCCGAGCATGACTGTGATGTTCTGGTCGGAGAGAGACTTAATGGGCCAGGGCCGAAGTCGTAAACATGCGGCATTAATACGGCCTTTACTGCTCAAATACGGACTTGGATTGAGTAAATTCTGGTCGTGACATGCAATGGACACGTCATGTGGGCTATTCTCAGCGCATTCAACGGGCCGTAGTACGATTAGAGTGGGACTTGATTTGAGCACGGCACGGGCTGTATTCCGGAGTTCGGATTAAAGCGCGGCGTGACTACAGCCATAATCATAAATGCGATGTTTGGAACGACTTCCAGAGTCACTGTGTATCTACGGAAGAGCTTGGTGTCTTTTTGTAAGAAGCTACTCCTTAGTTAGAAATACTTAGCTGGCCAATGCCCCTTCTCGCCACAGAAGGTCATACAACACCACCTTTTCACACAGCTGGAAAATCAAGATAAGGGCGGAAGAATGCAGCTCGCTATCTTATTAGATATCTTGGCTGTTCTACGCATTTCTTTGCATTTCGTCGTATTGTATATTTCAACTACGGTAATAGGCCGGCGGTCAAGTTTAAGTGTGTGGGGGGGAAAAGCTTAAGCTGAGTAGAGCATTCCCCACCAAACACGAGGCCCTTGGCGATACCTGCCATCTTTGAAGTAGACATACTCACATCCGCTTCGCTGGCAAGAACGTGGAAAACAACATCATCCCCCTATCCCACTGAGCCTCTAGATCCTACCGATAAACCGCCGTGTTTTTTGGCGGTGGCTGTACTACGGCCATATATTATTATTATTATTATTATTATTCTAGTTGAACGTCCGTTTTCAGCCCGAAGGGCTATATAAGACGTGTAGGGTTTTTTAGGCCTACAAGTATCTAAGTAGGTTGTTTCTAGCTACGATATTTAGGAGGGGTTTTAACTAGATGAAGGTGAGGCTCGTAGCCTATTGGTTGGTAGGTAGGGGGTAGGATAGGGTGGGGGAGGTGTATGGCTACCTGTTACAGGTATTACTCCTCGTTTTCTGTGTTTCCCTTGTACTAGGCTTGTGTTCTAGCCTTTATTTTTCAAATAAAGGTAATAGTTGCTTCTATACCCTCTTTTGTTTAAAAGAGGATAGGTAGTGATAGATCGCCTTCGCAGGCTTCTCTTAGTCCTTTCCTTTCCTCTCTATATAGATTACATCTAAATAGAATATGAGGTAGGTCTTGTATAGACCTATAGTTGCAGGGGCAACTATTAGAATCTACTTTCCCTCTCTTATATAGGTAGTCCCTTAGGTAACAGTGCCCTAGTTTAAGTTGGTAGAAAGCGCTAGAAATCTCTCTTCTAGTATTGCTAGGAATAGCGATTTGCTTTCTTATCTTCCACTTGTATTTTGCTGCGTACGTATGTGGATTCTTGCTAGTGGCTTTTTTCCTATACTATTCAAGTTAGCTTAGCCATTCTCTCTCTCCTAGCTGCTTAATTCGCGAGCTAGTAATAGCTAGGCTAGTTTTACTAGTAGAAGGAGGGTCTAGCTCAGTAGCTTCTTTAG
>NW_007360310.1:753275-766271 GCF_000359705.1 Exserohilum turcica Et28A
TTTTTATTGTTTTGATATGTCTGTGTTTCTTGTTGAATTTGAGCTTCAATAAGCTCCTGCGTTCCTATTGGCCCCTCTAGTCTTGGCATTAGAGCCCAAGCTCTGTGAGAAAATTCTCACAGGCGTGAGAAAACGAAGGAAGGCCTCCTTCTTCTCCCTACTGCGCGCTAGCGCCTTAGCTGCAGGTGTTAAAAGTGCTGTTAGTCGATTCCTCGTGGTCGGTTCTCCTAGATAGCGTGCTTTCCTAGCGGTTTCCAGAAAACTCGAAGTTGGTGTTTTGAGGTCGGTTCTCTTAGATAGCGTGCTTTCCTAGCGGTTTCCAGAAAACTCGAAGTTGGTGGTTGCCACGACACCCATAGACACGGTAGGCACCAAGGGCAACACCCGGAGCAGCCCCGGCAAACCCAAAGTCGTTTTCTTTTGCTGCTATGACCCCGGCAACATGGGTTCCGTGACCTGAGCAGTCCATAGGGCTAATCAAAATATGCAGTTAGTACACGCTTGGTAGTACCGAATGGTAATATAAACAACATACTCTGGATCGGGAACGGGTGTATTCTTTCCAGTGTATTCATCGCCGACAAAATCGAACCCATAGCCTACCACACAGCCTTTTGAACAAGTTAGAACTCATCAATGCCTTCATCTTCTTCTACTTACCTTTTCCAAAGCATTTGCCAAGTAGAGGATGGGAATAGTCAACCTTTGTATAAGATTAGCAGTGAGTACTTATCCTCCCATCCCAGTACCTACCCCAGTGTCGATTATCGCAATTTTAATACCAGATCCAGTAATCCCATCGGCTCTTAACCTACCGATTTGTGTCATGACGTGGGGTGGATATTGTCTCGTGATGTCTCTTTTTGACCCAGAAGGATGCAGGCTAGAAGGCTTGGTGCCTGTCCACTTTGTGTCATAGTCTGGCAAAGTATGGTGTTGAACCGGCCATACGCTTTTGACTCCCATAAGTTTCACGATGGCTTCCGAAGCTTTCATGCCATCAGGAACGTAGTTTACTTGGAATGAGAGTCCATGAAAGAATCGTGATTCGAGTTCTAATCGCTTCGATATGTCGACCCCCATTGTCCTCACCTCACCCAAAAATGATGTGATGGTCTATAGCATATATGAGCGCATGAGATACCGAAATTATCGAAATACTTTACACAATCTGCTTGAAGTTCAACAATGAACAGGTCTGAAGAAGGTTCGTCATTGTGCTTTATGCCTTGGATAATTTGAATGCACAGCGCTAGCGCAATTGTCCAAACGAAGAGTAACATGCGCGTCATCATATCTGCAGTATAGTTATGACAAACAGCAAGACACGTAACACATGAAATACAATTCTATGTTGCATTCAGGGAGAATTAGAGTGATCTAATACATCCAGTTATTTGTCAAGTCAACAGGGTTCCTCATTGATGTTTCTGTCTTTCATCAGCCACGGCTTATTCTGCTTCAACCGCGAAATTCACCGATAGCACATCCGGCCCGATAGTCGCACAGCCGCTACAAAGCACAGAGCCTCCGATTGATGAGGTACATAGAATGTCGGTCAATAGTTGGGATGAGCTGTTTTTCGATACGAGGGCTCCACACATACTAACATCTTGTCTACCTCCAGCGGTTTCAATCTTCGAGAAGAAAAAATCGATATCAATAGTCTATCTTTGTTTCCATTCCGCCACTTCCAAGGCTAGTCTATCTTATTTGATAGGTTTGCTTCCATCTCGATTTTGGTGAGAGTAGACTTTTCAACCAGCTACAGGGATGGTAAACCAGTACAAACGACCTAGCTGGGCTTCCTTACCACGAAAAGGGCAGTTGCTCGTTCTGTGCATGATACGAATAACTGAACCTATCACGGTATTATGTCTCAACTCATACATATTTTACCAGCTTCGATATCTCGACCCAACCTTACCAGAGGATGAGATCATAAGACAGGCATCGAATCTTCGGTCAGTCTATATGCTGACTCAATGTGTTTCGTCTTTTCTCTGGGGTCGCATTGCAGATTCACCTCTTGGTGGAAGGAAACTCGCCGTGCTTCTTGCCCTGAGCTGTTCATGTTCGTTAATCATTATCCTAATATTCTGCAAAATGCATAACGCTAATTATTCCTGATCTAAAACTTCAGTCCTTAGCAACCTGTCTCTTTGCTTCATTTCAAGTTACAGACAGGCTCTCGCCATCTATGCTGCACAAGGCTTCTCCAATAATAACACCGCCATAGTAAGGACACTAGTTTCTGAAGTGGTACCACAAAAACGGCAAGTTCTTCCTGTATCTTAAGGTTGATGATTGCTTCATATTGCCGCGATAAGTGCTTGATTAGCTCCTAATTCTTAGTTTTACAGGTTCCAAGCCAGAGCGTTTGTATTGCTGCCGATATGCACCAGCCTCGCATCAGTCCTTGGCCCGCTTATAGCAGGCTTGACAGTCGAAGCCAATCCTCAAACACAGATCAACAACCACTCCTTACTGGATAGATATCCCTACGCGTTACCACCTTTGATTAACTCCGTACTGTTACTGGTGCCTCTATTGGCAACCTTCTTATTTCTTGAAGAGGTCAGTGAGACTATAGTTTCCATTAACACACATATCCATGTACACTTAATTTACCAAAACAAGACCTTAGAATCCTTACGCGACAAATATGACCCCGGAATTGCAATATCAAGAAGACTCGTTTCGTTCTTCAGCTGGTCTAGCCACCAACCAGCGCGTTACGAAGCCATCCGTCTTGATATTGATGAGAACGGAGAAGTGGAGTCTGTTGACAGAACGGAACATGCTGATCAAAGAGGCTCATCAATGCAACTAAGTCATTTGACAGAGGGAAGTAATGGCGACAGCAAGACGGAGTATTTTCTACCAATGTCTCGCACATTTACCAAGAAGATGATGCTCGTTCTATTTGCAGGGGTTCTTCAGGACATGCAGGTCAGCGTAACTAGCGACGCTATGAACAACCTGCTGAGTTTCCCTGTGGCAAGTGAAGAGCAGAAACGTCAAATGGTATTACCGTTTCGGTTCAGTGGTGGTGCTGGATATAAGCCCAGCTCACTCGCGTGGACGACATGTATATTTGGTAAGTCCCTCTACAACTCAGTTCCCCAAAATTTTATACTTCATCACCAATACTTACACCCAAGTTCTATCGTAGGGATATTGGGACTTCCATTCCAACTATTATTATACCCTCGAATTACTCAGAGCCTAGGGGTATTGAAGACGTGGAGGTACCTTATGTTCGCATTCCCCTTGATATGGTTTCTATATCCATACTTTGCGGTTTTGCCTTCGAGCACGCCTCCACCCTCAGAAAAAACGGGATTTTTCATCTGGGGCTTTATTGTGTTCCTTGCTACTATATCAGGGCTATTTGTAGGCTGCGTAATGCCTTGCCAGCTCATACTTGTAGCGCAGTCATCACCACATCCCTCTGCCCTAGCAAGAACCCAAAGCATTGCCTTTTTTGCTTCTACAGCGACTAGAGCGTCTAGCTCAGCTATATCAGGCCGTCTCCTTGCATATGGTTTAGATCGAAATCTAACGGGTCTACCGTTCTGGCTTAGCGCTCTAATGGGTGTGATAGCAATCGGCATCAACTCATTCATACAAGAAGAGAGCGGTTCTTAAGACTATGTAGCTACATTAGTCAAAGCAGCTTCTCAAAGATAATCATACTTTATTACGATATCTTCAACTCAAGTTAAGCACATGAGAAAGCTCTCTACCTCAAGCATTAGATCTCCATTGGGTGCGAACCCTATTTGTATGTATGAAATTTCCACATGAATCATATTCGGTTGAAACTTGAGTCACTCAAGAAATACCGTGATTTACTAAACTGATTTCGCTAGGAACAATCACTATTAGATCCTGGATCATTCTCCTCAATGGCAAGCACTCTTCTATAGAAACTTGAGAACTATAACAGTACGCTACAAAACTCGAGAAGTGTTGTGCAAAGAAATAATACATAAGAGGTAACAAAAGCTCTTAGCGTCTAGAACGAATGAACATTGGGGAGTTATCTTAGGGTTCTTCTTTATTCTTGATCCATCCAAGGACTTTAGTGTAGTTTTTGCATATGTGGTTCTTCTCAAAATGAATGAAGTCATTTGGATCTGACTTGTTCCACTGAATATATCCCATAACCATGTCCACATTCATCTTACAGAGAATTGACTGTTTTAGGATCTTCAAACAGTGTGCTAAAGAAAAGTTAGGTCATGCTGGCATTTGTTTCAAAGCGAAGATAGTTCCTACTGATATGATCTTTGTACCACTGATCTGAGATATTGTGATTCGCCATTGGCCCATGTAATTTATCGTCTTCATGATTGAACCAAAGACGACGCCACGCAGCATCCTGTGTTTTCAATTAGTGTTTGATTGATCGTAATGATGAGAATCTAGGAAAATTACCACGCAATTTGCTTGATGCATACTATCCAAGGTAACCAGGTATCCTGACACTCCATTACGAGTGACCTTTGGTGATTCGGGGAGTATTCCGCGTTCCTGTTCAAGTTTTTCAGGAACAACCACTGTGACACCATCGGAACGTTCAGCCAATGTATCCCAAGCTTTTTGTAGCTTCATCTCATTTGATAAAGCATTTTCAACGGGTTCATCGGGAGTTGAGTTAACCATAACTAAATCCGCTTGAAGGCTACCAGTGTGAGCTGGATATGTAAGTAGCTATTTATAAACGTTTTTGGTAATCTTACATGTTGCATCTAGTGAGCAAGAGCAATCAGATCTAGTGTATCCTTTCATAGAGATGAAGATCGAGATAAGGCTTGTCAAAAGAATGACTGTGGTGTACGAAAGGCCATGCCACAGATATCTATACTTCCACCCTTTACGTGTGGCTATTTCTGCATGATTTCGATGAATTAGTGAGATATTTTCGCCGTCAGTCCATGCGTGTAGGGAAGTCGTTGTTTCAGTAGAAGAGCGGAATCCTTCTGGTTCCGGATCCATCTTGGGAGAGGTAATGTGATAGTATGTACCAATTCAAAAGTCAACAAGACATGTCTTTCTGTGATTTTGATGCGAATCAAAATAATCATCTGTGAGTAATACTACACGCATAATTTTTTCAAGATAATAGGCAATATATGCGCACTCAGCTGACCAAGATCTAAGGATACTCTGAGCATCGGTCCAAACCGCGGAGACTACTTTTCCCATGTACATTCAACGAGACCATGGCGGTGTCATTGTGACATCCGACATTAGGATGCATGGATCGGCGGTGGGTCTAAAAAGAAAAACCGAGAAACAACATATCGCGCTTCTCGCCGTCAACTGGGGTATAGTACACCGCTAAAGGGAGCACAGATATTGCTAATAGACACAGCTTGGACCTATGTGAGTAATCACCGCAACTACAACGCGTCACTCATTGATGCAACATTATCACATTTTTTTTAATCCGAGGTATGACGGAGATGAGCATGGTCCGATTCCATGTTATTCTTGTCATCTCATATGTCTCCCAAGTCCAATAACACCCTTTTTACTTAACGGTTTAGTATGCAGCCCTCAATTTGTGTCATATACGTTTCCATAGAATTAAAGAAACCTCAATGAATGCTAATCAAACAGGTGCATGGATATCGATGATGAAACGCTTGTCCGATACCCTGTTGTTTTCAATCCACTGCACGGCTTCTTTATTGTTCCTGCAAGAATGAAGATGTCCAAATCCGTTGGTTCCTTTGTGATCTCCAGGCCTTGTGCCGCCTTCCAATGTCATATCGCTATTGCAGAGGATTGCTTGCCGAAGATAGTCGAAGCAGTGGTTCGTATGAACTGAACTATGACCCTCTTGAACTTGGTTTTCAGTCCCTTTCGGGCCATATCTTATAACCTGATCGTAGGCATCCATGATGTAGTATAGACAGTGTAGTTGGTGTGTCCAGGAGACTTTCCATAACGGCGTGCCATTAGGATCAAGGAAGGGCTCGCTTAAATCTTTATAACGAGTATGCTCGGGCACATGAACATTACCACCACCCTCTGCATATGGGTATTAGCACCCTTAACCACAAAGGCCAAAAAATTGTCATAGTTAATGAGGTACGTACTAGGTAACAAGTTTTGCCATCGTTGTCTCACAATTTGTGCTTCTGTACTAGAGCTGTAGTTCAAAGTGAAAACGTCCAACTGTGGTTCAAACCTAAGACGCTCTTCTGACACTATAACGACACTGTTAGATTGAAATCACACTATTGTAGATGCGAAACATAGGACTCACATCTTGGAAAGAGATGATTGACGTCTCCCCCAAAATCGATTTTCAGCTCAACCTGAACAAGCAGTCCCAATATAGCGATCAGCAAGATCAAGAACAGAATGTTGATCGAAAACTTTATCCACCTCAAAATCCGAGATTTCCTACTATGGGGGTTAGGGTTTTGCTGTATAAAAGATGCTAATTCATCTGACAACGATTCTTCCGAATATCTTTGAGGCATATTAGGATATGTTTTGTTAGCAAATTCCACAAGCATGAATGGATAGAAAAAGATGAGTTCAGAACAGAATGACTGCGCAATATGTTGTTTGACTCAGTCATACATTGGCTAATTTTCAATGCCAGCTCCAAGGATTGGTAGAAGAGTAACATATCGAAAAATTGTGGGTACCCAGATCAGACTAGAAACTTCGAGACCCATGTTAAGTAAGGGAATTCTCCCGAATAACCTCCATCAATGACTATTAAGGAGGAAGATAGTAAGTATAACAGCTGCGAGGCGTTTTTTGCAAAAAAGTGGGTAGTCCTAAACAAATCCCTCTATCTGATAGAAGTACCAATAGATCGGTGATCTTGATCCCCTTGCGATCTGTAGTTGAGGTCACATGGACCGATGCAAAACCTCTCACAGCGCGTTTGTGCTAGTTATGAGCAATCTATGAACTGTGCATAAAAGGGCCGAATACCTCGGCATTTATGACACGGCTTGAACCAATTCACCTCATCCTAACAACGTCGTATCAAAACTCGCAGAAACTAAACTGATTCCTAGCAAACCAATATACCTAACCGTTTTAATGTGCTTCATTCGAAATTCTCCGACAATGCGACCCATCAAGCCAAAATCTTCATCACATCACCTAAAACAACTTACGGCAATGCATAATTCCAACTGTGGCTATACAGAAGCAACAATGACTCTCCTAGATGAGGAGGTCATATCGAGGCGTGTTACAAATGCGAAGCGATCATTTCAATGGGGGTTGCTTGTGTCTTGCTCGTCAAACTTGATACTACTGTTAGCTTTGCTCTACTTGGTCAAAAGTCCCCTCCAATCTCCTACTGTCTCGAACATTTATTGTACGGTCTGCAACTTTGATTCGCAAGTCACTTATCTAAAGATCACACAGCACCTGCGAATAGCGCGATCCAGTATGAGACCCATACATTTTTCCCTGAGTTTGGGAAAATGCCTTCTGAATATAAGGGTTGGCCAAACGATGATCAAGATGCTCTGTGGGAGGAACTACACTCGAGTAAGTATCAATACTTTCTACTTATGATGCTTCAATAACAAAGCATAGAGGGTCGAGCAGTTCAAATCAGCCCTAAAGAAAATAGTATGCTTTACAACCAGTCGATAAATGTTCCTATAGTTGGGTTCGAAGACAAACATATGATTGGCCTAGACGTTTTTCACCAGTTACACTGTTTAGTATGAGAATCTGGTCTTTAAATCGACGACTTATCTAAATGTGCGAAACAGGACACTCTACGCAAATCGTTTTACCCAAGAAGATACAATATTACCCTTCTCAAGCCAGATGGAATGGTGAACTACGTACCATGGCTTCATGTCGGTGAGTTCCTAGCAATAATCAGCGACATGATGTTTTGGAGCTGACAATTCACTAGATCATTGTATTGAGTCGATTAGACAGTCATTGATGTGTAATGCAGATGTAACCCCTATGCATTACGAGTGGAATGACGAAATCAAGTCTGTCGTACCCAAGATAACGATAACTCACGTCTGTAGAAACTTCGAAAAAATCAAAAAGTGGGCTGCAGATCGATGGGTTGATTGGAAGTGGTCAGACAATCGAAAGGTTGTGGAAAATGGGGAAGTGAAAGATTATTCAGGTTGGGAAGTAATGACAGAGGAACATCCGCTACCTAAAGATTGGGTTGAGAATGAACATCTCAGTGAATTTGTTCAATAGTTGGTCGTATCGAATGGCCTTGATAAATACATAGATCGCCGAATTCCTAGCTTAACCATGATATAAGGGTTTCACCTCCGTTGATTCTGGCCGATTCGTCTTCCATGAATAATCGCAGACTGGGAATTTCAAGTGTAGAAGACTGTTGAAAAGGTAGGGGTTGACATTCGGACGCGCCATCATATTCGTGCAATGCTCGTTGTGGTGCCATTCCGAAGTCCAATTGTCCATTGGCCGGTCGAACATGACAGAACGAAGATATTTCTTCAGAATGAATGAGCAATGTGCCATATGCTGGTACCACGGGACCCAAGCAGCCTCAACATCGCCAGCACGGCACTGTTGGACAAATGACGCGTTGGTTGCAGAGCTATCGTTTGCTGCCCAGGAAAATTCCCATCTATTGTAGGAATTCCAGTCTTGGCCGAGCTCTTCATCGTAGCATTGTGGTGGTACCCAAGCGAAGTTGTGTATCTCGAATAGACATCCCCGTTTACGAGCTTCCTCTGCCGTAGTTCCGCAGTGATTGAAAGGGCGATTTCCCAAGCTTGATTCCTCTACTTCTTTCAGATGTAAGTTTGCTTGACTGATGTGATAAATCCCCGTGATAGTGGCAAAAATAGTGATAGTAGATACCATTACTATAATTATGATCTGCCACTGCCATAGTGAACATGGTTTGGATGATTTTGTACTGTGAATCTCCGTTGCATTCTCCAGGTCTGCAGCACCAACTTTTTGATACCGATGAGCATATTCGGAGGGCATGGCTAAGTAAGGAGTGGACTGGATGAATGTAGAATATTATAGAAGCAAAAATAGATGAGACTGAAGAACTGTTTGCCACAGCTCGATGCTTTCCCAAAAGCTTATCAAAGAGCAGAAAGTCGCGGCACTAAAACTCGGTTCGATCGTAGGATGCAAGTATGAGCTCAAATCGTACGCCCGAATCGAGCCATGCCGCGTTTCTATTCGGCCCATGATACGGAAATATTATTTTATGATTCTCGACGCGAATGTAAGTGGGTAGCACTGACTAATAATCGATTGGCAAGTGATGCGGACATATACACCGTGTGGGTCGGAGCTAAATGATAATATACCAGCGGTGTACTAAAATTTCTCAATCAGTGGCCGTTATAGCCCCGAGACTTCACCAAAAGTGTGTGATCTCAATCGGTTATTGCAAATATTTAACTGCCATTACTTCCTCCGCAAAGGCATCATCAGGATAACTACCGATAGTTGCTCATCATCTTCCTTTTCTTCTCCATATAGTGATTCGAATCTAAGTATCTATATCCACAATGCATTTTTACAAGCTACAGCCAACTGTACTTCTTCTTGCAGCTCTCTGCGCTGAGGCTGCTCCTGTTCGTATGTGTTAAGAGCCCCAAAACCGAGTTTTTGAAGCTGATCGAGATGACATAGCCAGTGGAGACATGGGTAACACTGTGGCTACCAAAACTGATCCTGATCCCAACTTTGCCTACTACAACTTCAAGCGGGACCAGGAAAAGAAGGCGACGGAAAACTCAGCCGATCCTGATCCTAACTTCGCCTACTACAACTTCAAGCGGGACCAGGCAAAGAAGGCAGTCGATGGGACAGCTGACCCCGACCCCAACTTTGCCTACTACAACTTCAAAAAGCGTGAATAGAGGGGCTGGTAGTACTTTAAAATGGCGTGTTCTCGTATTGGGCTATTGGCAAGGTTCCCTGGTAAAGTGAATGGAATGATTGTACATTTCGTAGATAGTACCTGAGCCACTTGCAAAACTGTCAAGACTGCTCGTTCAAGCTCAATACCAAATCGAAATAGATCGCACCAGGGCACATACTGACACCTGACCTGAAACCCTTTACTTGTGTGAGATTTCAAGAAAGTAGAATCTCTCTTTCACCGAAACTAATTCTAGTTCCTACTATAGTTTTACAGGGGTATATCTTAGAAAGCCTAACCTATCATGCTGCAGCTCTAGTGTGATATAAGATGGTAGAAGATGTTATTAGTCATTTCTTCCATGCGTGATTTCGACGTACTGAAGCAGCAGCTTTCACAACATGTCGGCACGTCGCAATCACTTTCAGAATAGATATTGGTCGCTAATAAATAGAGCAATGAAAAGCCCAGCTAGACTGTTTGAGTCTAAGAGGTGTGTGGTAGCGTGAAAGTAAAAACGGAGTAGCTAATATAGACCCTTAGCTAGTCTTAGAGTCACAAGACATCCCCTTGTGTAACCGTACGGAGGTGACTGTCAAAAGTTCTTGCTGACAGGGGTGCATTGATTACCGCCGAAAATAGGGCCGAAGCTATGTAGATCGGTCCCGCCGCCCCTCTTTGTACTCATTGCCACCTTTAAGTTTAATGATTTCTTGAATATAAAACGGAATACGCTCTATCTAAGCTTAAATTTAGTGTTAAGGTAGCTTATCCTAGTACTATTGCTATACTTTTGTCCCTTCTGCCTAACTTTTTAGTGCGCCTCTTCGTGTTGTTTTTCTTTTAAGCTATAGCTAGGCTGCTTTAATAGCGTTAAGATTAGGTGAATTGCCTAGCTATAGGAGCTGCTCTATCTTAGCGTTTTAGTATATAGTTCTTTAAGCGTGGTAGGTATGCGAAGGTGCCTTATCTTCTTAAATAAAGACACGTAGTCTCTCTTTTTAGCACTCCTTTGCGAAGGGAATTAGCTTTAGGATAAGAACTTAAGTCTAGTAACGCCACTAATTAATGCCACCACGACTGCTCTCACGAGCTAGCTTACCCGTCTCTTTTACCTATCTCTATTGTGGAACTCTGCTAGGCTTGTTACGTAATCTAAGCCTCTTTATGCCTGTTATAAGCTCCTACGCCTCTCTTATAAGAGGCTCTAGAGCCTTATTTAACTCTTTAATTTAGAGAGCAGCGTCTCTCTTCTCCTGCGCAGTCTTAGGCCTCTAGACATGGCAAGGACCTTTATAGTTGTACATGAAGCTGTAACGGGCTGAACGCCCTTTGGATAGCTCCTCGATGGAATCTCGGGCCAAGCTGCGCGCGCACCATCTGAACTACGTTCAGACCGAGCAGCGCTCAGACAACGCGCTTAGATACTCTAGCATAACCTTTCTCTAATAAGTAAATAAACACCACGTAAGTAGAGTAGATAGCTTTTTATTAAATACAACCTCTTGTATACCTCGCGAATGCTCCCTAGAGCGCAGCCCCTTACATTTTATATTTAATCCTAATTAGACATAAGCCTTAGGCAGACTATCTTTTAACTAAGTTTTAAAGCGTGTTGTTAGTGCGAGCTAGTAATATAGAGTTAGTGCTGTAATAGGTACGAAAGGCCTTTAGTGTAGCGAGAAGGTAGACCGTTGTAAGACAGTACACCTAGGGCAGAGCTTCGCAGGAAGTTCAGCCGTGAGAGACAGTAGGCGAATTAGTCGCCTAGGACCTGTCTAGGAAGTCCTATTGTGTCTTAGAAAGCTAAGCTATAGGCACAACGTCGCGTAATAAACTACCTAAAGGCCACTTAGGCCTAGTGTACAGTTAGCTAGAAGCGGACGTTGTAGTAAGAAGTCCTGTCGATCCTCTATCGGACGAGGTGCAGGCCGTGCGATTACTCTTAATAGAAGACAAGATCCCACGAGCGAGATAGCAAGACGCAAGTCTTCCTAGGGACGCGACACAACAGCGACAGAACGCTGTTTAGATTCTAGCTAGTAACAAGGACAGCTAAAGGTAAGCCCTACTAGTCCTCACTGACGAGGAGTAGGCCGCAGTCTAGGACTGCGCGAGCGGATCAAAGAGCGACTAGAAGCCCTGCATATTAGCAGGCAAAGAACGAGACGTCCAAAACGAATTAGGCAATGGAGATTAACGTTCTAAACTTGAATGTAGAAGAGCTAGCGGCGTACGCTGCTACTAAGAACTAGGCAGGAGTATTAGATAAAAAGATCCTGCGTGAAATTACACAAATGCTTAGAGAGGACAGATAGAAGGAGGTAGCAATTAGGCCAACGATTAAAGCGGTCGCTAAACGATCGGCCGTCGTGGGAGGAAAGGGCTCACTAAGGCAAGGAGGCTCGCCGAAGGCCAACTAGGATGCCATGGCCTAGATGATGGAGCTGATGAATCGGTTAACAGCCCAGAACTAGGTGCTAACGGAACGGCTCGTGGCACTCGAGCGTAACCAAGCTGAGGGGCGTTCAGAGTCGTCCTATAGAGCCTTCACGCCTCCCCTAGCAGCAGCCGCAATTGCTAAGCCAGCTGCGCGTAGGAACAAGTTCCCGCACCTAGAACTATTTAATAGAGATTAAACAAAGTACGTAGCGTTTAAATATAAGACTTAAGCTAAGCTCTAGCACGAGTACAAAGGAACTTTAAGCCTCGCTTAGATCGAGTATGTGGTTAGTAGGTGTACGGGCAAGGCAGCGGATGTACTTCTACCCTAGGCAATACAGAACTAGAGTAAACGCCACATTGAAGACCTCTAGAGCTTTATGGACTAGCAGTTTAACGACCTATACTAGAAGTCTAAAGCACTTAATCGCCTTTTAACTCTTAAATAAGGCAAGCTCTTAGTAAGAGACTATTACATAGAGTTTAACTGTCTTAAGATTCAGTTAGGCGAGCAGTTTGGCGAAGCAGCTAAGAAGAGTATGTCACAACACCAACTTCGAGTTTTCTGAAAACCGCTAGGAAAGCACGCTATCTAGGAGAACCGACCACGAGGAATCGACTAACAGCACTTTCAACACCTGCAGCTAAGGCGCTAGCGCGCAGTA
>NW_007360310.1:772436-777921 GCF_000359705.1 Exserohilum turcica Et28A
CTGTGGCCACCATATCTAACCGCCAGGACAGTCTTTGCCTACTATGGCACAAAATTCAAAAACGCTATAACAGTTTTCTAGTCTGTAATGGCAAAATAAGTCGAAACGCCGAGACAGTATTCGCCTACTGTGGCACCAAATCCAAACGCTGATACAGAGACTGGTTACCTCTGTAGAAGCACCAAGTCGAAACGCCAAGACAGCTGCTACTCGCTGGGCACTAAGTCGAAACGAGAGAGTTACTCACTAAAACTTGAGATGAAGACTCATTAAAAATGAACGAGAGAGTTACTCATTAAAACTACCTAAGTCGAAACTTTTTCTTTTTATCCCTAAAAGAGCCCGCTGGAGGATTGACTTTGCTTTCTAACATCTCTTTCTGTTATCAAAATGCTCTTTAGCACTAGGCGTCTAGTAAGCGATAGCTATCGCTTACCTAGACAAAGGCCGAAGCACCACAGACACACTTCAAGCACAAACTCGTATTTGTAAATAAATCTAGTTAGAACGGCCTCGGCCAAAGTCTTACATAGCCTCGAGCTCACTAGACTCTAATGGAACAATAAATATAGGTCTATATAAGACCTACCTTATATTCTATTTAGATGTAATCTATATAGAGAGGAAAGGAAAGGACTAAAAGAAGCCTGCAAAGGCGATCTATTACTACCTATCCTCCTTTAAACAAAAGAGGGTATAGAAGCAACTATTACCTTTATTTAAGAAACAAAGGCTAAAACATAAGCCTAGTACAAGAGAAACATAGAAAACGAGGAGTAATACCTGTAACAGGTAGCTATACACCTCCCTTACTCTATCCTACCCCCTACCTACTAACTAATAGGCTACGAGCCTTACCTTTATCTAGTTAAAACCCCTGCTAAATATTATAGCTAAAAATAACCTACTTAGATACTTGTAGGCCTAAAAACCCTACACGTCTTATATAGCCCTTTGGGCTGAAAAAGGACGTTAAACTAGATTAATAATAATAATAATATGGGTGTCGTGGGCGAGGCGTCTCAACTGATATTCTTATCGCTGCATTCACGAAAGCCGCCGAAGATGGTAGTAACATTATTACTGCTTCTATTGGCGATGCCGGCGGGTGGCCTTATGATGCATGGACTTTGGCGGTTGAGCGAATCGTCGCTGCAGGAATTCCCTGCATTATGTCTACTGGAAACGACGGCCAGGGCGGTTTATTCATGCCCAGTGGCGCAGCACATGGCAAGAACGTTGCATCCGTGGGCTCATACGACAACACACAAATTCCCACCTTTTGGGCTAAAGCAGAGTATTCCGTGAACAATTCTTCGGAAATACCGTTCTACTGGACCGCTGGCCATCCATCCAAATGGACCAGTCTCTCACTCCCGTTGGTGGCATTAAATTATGATCACAGCAACTCCAACGACGCATGTGAAAGCCTTCCAGCAAACACAACGGACCTCTCCAATTACATTACTCTGATCAGGAGAGGTAATTGTGACTTTTCTCAGAAAGCTTCGAATGCTGTGGCGAGAGGTGCTCGATACATCATGTTCTACAGTAACACTGACTGTGTTTACGCACCCGAGATGGCCATAGACGGTCTGCTTGGAGCTGGAATGATTTCTGCCGATCAGGGTCAAAATTTTATTGACATGCTCAAGAATGGGTCGAAAATTGTGGTCAACATTGCTGACCCCGCGAATGCGTCCCACCTCCTAACCTTCCGTACGAATAACTCAAGTGGCGGATACGTTAGCGCGTATACCAGCTGGGGGCCAACATTTGAGTTGGATATAAAACCACAATTTGGGGCACCTGGAGGTTGGATACTGTCCACTTATCCAGTTGCCAAAGGCGGTTTCGCAGTTCTTTCCGGAACCTCAATGGCATGTCCTCTCGTAGCAGCCATTTACGCGTTAGTCGCCCAAGTCAGGCAAACATTCGACCCTATAACTTTGGGAAACATCCTCTCAACAACTGCAAAACCAACCAACTTCAACAACGGTACCGCGACCTTTCCTTACTTGGCACCGGTTCCCCAGCAAGGTAGTGGGATGATTCAGGCGTATGACGCCACATATTGCACTACGCTTCTATCCACGTCGAGCCTGTTGCTAAACGATACTGCGCATTTCAATCATTCCACGAGATTTTCTATTCGCAATTCTGGACACGTGGATGTCTCATATCGCTTGAGCGCTGAAAAAGCAGCCACAGCATACACCTTGCCTCCCAAAAGCATATATCCTGCAAAATTCCCGCCAGAGCTGTCGGAAGACCCTGCTTATGTTCAGTTTTCTGAAAACGTCATCACCGTGCCAGCTGGTCAGTCTAAGCTCGTTGAGGTGTCCATAACTCCACCGCTTTTGGATGCCGCTCGCCTTGGCGTTTATTCTGGATTTATCACGATTGATGCGACAAATGGCGAGTTACTTTCTCTTCCATTCATGGGAGTATCTGGATCCATGCGGAATGCAACTGTCCTTGCCAAGGGCTTTTTGTCCAATTCAACGGATGCTGAAGCTTCTCCAATTCTGAATGGGACACGCTATGAGCTCACGCAGGGTGAAGCCATGCGTAATGACTCCAGGCTTGTTGTTCGAACTATCAGCGTCAATCTAGCTCTTGGCTCGCCCCTTCTTCGAGTCGATGTTATTCCTTATTTGACGCCCAATTCAAACAGCAAGCTTATATTAGGTGTTGCTAGCTTAGGAAGCATCAACGGATTTCCGAAGAGATATCTAGCGAGGGGGCAAACCAGTTGGTCTTGGCTGGGTCAGCTGGATGATGGGTCTTATGTACCGGATGGCCAGTATAAGCTACTTATTAGAGCGCTTCGTATCTTCGGAGATCCGGATAATCAGGGGGACTATGACGAGGCCGAGACGGTGCCATTTAGCCTGACATATCGTGCTTAAATAAGTTAAGATACGCTATGTATCGGTCTCTCGTGGACAATACTTTGATATATAGATTGCTTGTTACATAATTGGAATGAGTGTGTTTATCTGGGGATACGGAACCTGCCAAGACGAGGTATACTGTCCTAGGAAAGCTGACCTGAAAGACATGACATAATTCAAGTTTCCATGGAGATTATGCTTGAAAACATAGGGATATACTAGTGAAAGCATTGCATTGATTGAGCTGTTGCACGCAATGGCCGTGTACGGTAACGTGAAGCCACATGTTGCGCTTCTTAGCTTAATGAGCGATCACCTCACGACGCATCGAGCTTCATTAATGACCATCCATAGAATGATACGAGCAGTTCACATGCATATGTGGTTTTTACAGCTATGCCAAGCATGACTTGGGCTGCATACTTCAGACAGCTGGCCTTCCACATTGGCGCTGTTGGTCAACTTTTCTTCAGCACATGTATCCGCCTTGGACCAGTCACTTGCTTGTGGTAAAGAACACGATGGCACAAATCTTTCTCTCAGAGTTTCCTCAACTGCATGGGTATGAGGAAGGTCATCCCGGTTCATTCGGTAGCTACAGCACGTATTGGACAGCTGAGCCATGTAATAGTCCTTGTCCGCATATGGATGTTGTAAGGCAAAACGCATCAATCCAAGCATATTTCCTAGTTTTTGTTTGATACTCTAATCCAATCCGCAGAGAGTGTTTCAGAAACGGTAAAAGCTCTACTGAGAGGAAATCTGGGCTATGGTGTTGAAGTGGACGCCCGTGGTTTGCGCCAAGCATGAGTTGCCATTGAACCTATTCAGACCCAAAAGAGGAAATTACAACAGCACGCCTCCACAACAACGGCTTCATTGATTACAGTAGCAGATTCTTTGTCAGTTGAGGGAATTCATTAGCCTTAGAAGCCGCTGGTCGGTAGAAGAGGCTCGGAATGCCCTGGAAACAAACTAATCGTCGTCATCAGACGCATCTAGCCCTCGATGGCCTGGTTTCGACGTCAAGTTCTGTTCTTCTGGAAAGGCCTAGTCCCATTCAAAGTAATCCCTTTGGCGGCCTCGCACTCACCTGGATTCATGTTCTGCTATTGGATGGACAGACCATTGACCTCACTCTTTGCTCTATTGATCGCCACTGTGTTTATTCAAGTTATTGACAGCAATAGACTCTTTGACCCCCTTTGTTAGTCCTCATCTCCTTCCACATAAGTACCTTTTGCTCTCAGCACGAATATCTGTCATCGCCGACTACACCTTCAACGACCACCGTCAATCATTTGGTCGCAAGTCGATCTATTCAAAACTCAAACTTTCATCAAGCAGCTAAACAGTCTGACTCGACACGATGAGGTTCAACGCTGTTATTGCCTCCGCCATTTTGGCAGTCACTGTTTCCAGTGCCGCCATCCCAGCTCCCGTTGAAGCCGTAGCTTCCCCCGTCGAGGCTGAACCTGAGCTAGTTGAGGTTCCAGAAGAGTTTGAGGATGTCGAGAAGCGCAATGCTGAAGCTGAACCTCAACTACCGACTTGGCCCCGCCCATACGGCTTGCCTCATGGAAAGCGCGAGGCAGAAGCAGAACCTCAACTGCCGACTTGGCCCCGCCCATACGGCCTGCCTCATGGCAAGCGTGAGGCCGAGGCCGACCCCCAATTGCCCACTTGGGATCGGCCCTATGGTCTTCCTCACGGCCGACGCGAAGCCCTGGAGGCGTAAACCTCTCCTGGCCATCAGCAGCCTTGAACGCCCACTCTGACGGGTCACGATGAATACAAAAGCCGCATGTCTCGTTTTTGCACCTTTTTATTCTTATTTTCCACTTGGATACACACTCGGCGGGTGTCGTAATGATTCTGCCTCTGGGAACTGGGATGCCGAACACCACTCGACGAATCGTGTATATTGATTTTAAAGCTCTCTTGGCAACACTGTTTGAATACAGTATCATGATGCAGCATCAAGTCTAGTCATCTATGTATCATAGAGCAGGACTGGTTTCCCTCGTCTGCTGGTGGTGTTCACGATACGGAAGAATGCCTATGGGCGGATGCGGACGAGTGACTAGTCTATTTTTTTCGTATGAATATTCTTTTATTTGAATAACGTATGTGGCAAGCGAGCGCCGCAGGTAAGCGAGCGCCGCACCCCACCAAACCTGCGCACCTCTCCTATCTCAACGAACAATAGCTCAACGTAGCGCTACTCAATTAGCTTTAAATGAAGCAGATATTCAGCTTGCTATTTCTTCTATTAATCTCTATTAAACACAAAGTAATCGTCGCGCTGCTGCTGTCTACAACGTGTCTGAACGAACAATCCGCCGCCGACGCGCTGGTATACCTGCTCGACGCGATTGCTAGCCTAACTTAAAGAAGCTCACTAAGCTAGAAGAGGAGGTGATAGTTGATCATATACTTGATCTAGATCTACGTGGATTTGCGCCCACGTATGCTGCTGTGCGCGATATGGCTGATAAGCTGCTGGCTGCGCGCGGCGCTGGCCAGGTTGGGCAGAAGTGGCCAGCCAACTTTGTCAAGCGTACAGACAGTCTTACGACGCGTTTCAA
>NW_007360310.1:779123-798216 GCF_000359705.1 Exserohilum turcica Et28A
ATAGAAGCAAGGAGTACTTACAAAGGGAGCTGGAGAGGATCTACTCGCTCAGCGCGAGGCTAATCAGCAGATTGCTCATGAAGAGCGTCAGAGAGGAGAGCGATCAGGTGTTAGCCGCCAGGCTTTGGCGCGCTGTAGTAGGTGCAGAGAGACTGGCCATAACTCGCGTACGTGCAAGAAAGATACTCTAGGTACTGCTTAATCTATTATGTTAATATGTAGTAAAACAACTATATTGTGGTGGAACTACAGGCTTATAGAGGTGCGCAGGTTTGGTGGGGTGCGGCGCTCGCTTGCCTGCGGCGCTCGCTTGCCACATACGTTACTCGAGATAATGTATTCATTTCATCAATGAAGCCAATTAAGCCGTGTCAGATCCCTTTCTGCCTCCTGCTAGTATATAACGTGTGTACTGTATGATTGTATGTCTTTGCGCAAACGAGGATGGGTATCACTTCTGATAATACATCGACAAACTTGAACAGGCTCCTATTACCTGCCAGGTACACAGATAGATAGAATAAACGAAGTACGCAAACATGTGTGCTGTATACTAGGATTGTTTCTTTTCACACGAATTGAAGTCGGGAATCACATGAATGCTAATATACCAATAAATGTACTGTATGCTCCAACTAAATACAAGGAATCCCGAATCCCCAAAAAAGACAAATGATTTCATCATCAACCCGTAACACCCGACATAAACGAAAACCACTTTTCGCGTTCAATCTCACGCCGTGTAACAAAGTGATGGAGCCTCATTTCCCTCCATCTCCCCTTTTCCTCTCTTCCTTTCTCTTCCCACGCTAGCTCCAGGCACCGTACAACCCCCCCTCTCAATCCCCGTACCACATACACACACGCGCTTTCCTGCTGTCCTCCGAGGCGAATCACATATCTACCTAGCATTGCAACAATACGAGTTGCACATGCGCAGTCAACTCCATCCTCCCGATAACTAATATCCCAGCGAGTCGTGCGCGCACATGTCACGCTACACACAAGAAATTCTGACAGCTGTCAGATGTCGGTGTCGCGTGTCACGCTTGCACAGACACACGCACACACATCGACACCTTCTCGCACGCTGAACACCAAGTCCACGAACCCAAGACCAAATGCAGGTATCCGCTGTCACTCACACGTTTCCGTGTCATTGACCTATTCCGTCGCGCATTCCGCACGACTCCAGACCCTGTTTTTTTTTTAATTATCTTCTCCTTCTCTTCTTCGTCATATTCTCCCCTGGACGATAACGGCTGATCTGCCGGGAAGCAAGAAACAAGCGTGTTTCTGGTCAGGGGTGTGTTTGAGGAAAGTGAGGAGGTGGCAAAGGCCTAGCTATGTATGTACTAAGAACGAGACACGGAGGAGAGACGAGACGAAGCAGGGAGGCAGGGAAGGAGGGAGATAATCATGGGGTAAGTAATACATTGATAGAAGAAGAAAAAACAAAGTTTTCGGCACTTGGGACTTATTAGACTAACGTACTCGTGCTCTCCGTACGTACCTGGTACCAGTACCTAGTAAGTCGAGGAACGCATCACGCCTTGTCGTTTTCTCTTTTCTTTTCTTTTCTTTTTGAACTACGTACGTACAGCAGGGAATTCTAGTTTTCCTTACTATCGTTCTTACTCTTTTATTCATTATCTGATTTAGACACAAGCAAATAAGTACCGTACGAAAAAAAAAAAGAAAGAACATGTCAAAAGATGACATGTAGATACTCAAGCTCTTGTCTCACATACAACCAAAAGCGGAAAGTACAGTAAGAGAGAGAGAGATAATAAGTCTCTCATGTTTGATACCCCAAACTTAATTTCTTTCTCTAGCTTTTTCCTACCAACGACCCCTTGCGTTTTCTCCATTATGTCGAGTCAGCTTCATACAGGGCCATGACGACGATGACGATGCTGACGGCGGCGGGTTCTTTTCCCGATTCCCTTTTTTCCTTTCGGTGCTTATGCTTATGCTTACTTAGTGACTACCAACTAATTACCACTACTTACACAAGAAGAAAAACAAGGTTTTGGCTACATGTACGTAGACACAAACGGGAAAGCGGACGGGCGGGGCGGGTCCGGAAGAGAGAAAATAAACCCCCAGAAATTTGAGTTTGTTATCGACATAGCGACGAAAGAAAAGAGAGCTGCACCTACCACTGGGGAGATTACTGTAAAACTTTGTTCCCCTTTTTTTTGGGGGGGTTCCCCTTGCTCACCCGCCTCTCACCCCCCCCCCCCCGACCCCCCTTCTTCGCATCCGCATCCCGCCGCCGCCGCCGCCGCCGCTTGACAAACGAAACTAAGTAAGGATGAGTGAGAAACTTACAGATAACCCTACTAAACTAAACTAATGGGTAGTGTACCATGTTGAGCAGTCGGCTCCGCTGCATAGCCTTTTCTTGGCTAGTCTCGTCTCTTTTTTTTTCTTTCGTTCTTGTTCTTGGCCCCTCGTATCGATCTTCCCGTCGGTGGTCGTCTTGGCTTCAGTTCCCCTCAGCAACAGCATCTACATACTTTGGACTAACGCCTCACTATCGCTCTACCCTGCCACTGCTCCTACATACTTACCCTACCACTACCCTTGCTCACATCAACAGCCCAGCCCAGCCCATGGCGCATGTTGCACATGGTATCGCGTCACATCACATCACATACACATACATACATACATACATAACACTCGGCCTCCGATGCCCGCCCCCCGTGGCTGGCCCTCGCATCTCCCGCCCCCCCCCCCTCCATCGTACCACCACACCAGCCCCCAATCTTCAGCCGAACTGCCAAATCCTCCGGCCCCCCCTCATGCACAAAAAAAGACCACTAATTATCCGACATTATCTTATCTTCGCCTCGCCTCTGCTAGCCACATACGTTCCGACCGACCATGCGACCTAAAGCAAGCCCAATCCCCGAACTAAAAAAAAACTGCATACATGCTTAGCACGACTTAGCACAGAACGCTACCATTGCCATGACACTCTCAACCGAACCACTAAGCAATTTGTCATTAAAACCAGAGCCCGCCAAGCTGGTAAAGTTCCCGTACGCATTGAATACGCTGCTGTTCTGGGCCTCCTCACACCCCCCCTCTTTTTTTTCTTGCAACCACCGCTACCACCACTACTACCATCAGATCACACACACTATGCAACGTTGCTACGCGAGCGTTGCATACATACACACACTCACACATATACACGACCCCCCCGCCCCGCCCCTCCCTCTCCGCATCCTTATCCGCAACATATACTAAAACACTACACGCTCCCAACCCCAGAATGCGGCTTTTTTTTCCTTCTTCTTCCTTCTTCTTCGTCTCTCTCAACTCGCTTACCCGTTGCATGCTCGTTACCCGTTGCCAATGGTCTTGGTAGCTGCTAGCTGCTTGGTGCTTGCTGCAGCCAACACCCCCCGCTTAACTTAGCATAGCATAGCACATATTGGCACCGTGTGGGCGGCGCGCCCGTCAGCTCCGAAAACAGGCTGTATCTTTATGCAAATCCGTCGTGATAGGCGCACACACACGGGGCATCCACACACACACACACACACACACACGTAAGACTCGGGTACCTACCTGTCTAGTGCAGCGTGCGCGCAAGCGAGGTGTGTCTGTTCTGTGTCTGTGTGTGACCGTCTTGACAAATCCTAGGCTTGGGATAGATTGCGCGCACATGTGGCCCCTTGACTAGGGGACTTTTTTTTTATGTTTAGTCGGGGCACATGTCTTGGCTCTTTCTTTACTCGAGAGTTTTCGTTTCCATGAGGCGCGAGGCGGGGGGAAGGCAGGGAACAGGAAACGTTGTGTTTGTGTAATTGCGAGCGAGAAAGTCGGATACGAGTACCTCGATATTGATGGTATATTTTTGTGCTAGAATGCAGGGGATATCTAAGTATCCGATATCGCTCCAAGCGAGCGACTGGAGGGCTTTGAAGCTGCTGTCTTTTGCAATCCCACGCGCCAAGCAGTGACAGTCTTGAATTGACAGGATAGTCGTAGCCAGAGAGAAGAGTGTATTATATGCTATGGAAAGTCGTTCATCATGTCATTTTAGTCGTAAATACCTATATTTGGCCTGCACCAATCCACCCTCCAATCCAATACCCTCATTCTTACCACAATACCTTCCACCCAAATCAAACAATGGCATCCCCAGAAGTTTAGCAAGTGGGTACAACGAGTCTACACTAGGCACGACTCCATGCAAGCATCTTCCATCACATTAGCATGTCCAGGCCCAAACTAGTGTTTTCCCGGCCTTGCGGCCCTGCTCAGCGTCCATAGTCTTTCGATGTATGTAGCGACAACAAGCATGCAGAACGCACAAACGCTGAAAACGCATATGCTAAAAAGAAAGAAAGAAAGAAACGAAAAAGGGTATAATGGCGGGTCATGATAAGCACTGCAAATTGTGCCAAGTAGAAAATTGCAAAGGCAACGAAGAAGCTTGAAGAAGAAAAAAGCAAAAAAAACGCCTACTCGCTTGCTAGACAGAAAAAGAAACAAAAAGCAAAAATTGGAACGTGGAGTTGGGAAGATTACGGTGGTTGCCTCAAACGTTGGCACCGTTGACGTTGACCTGGTAGCCGTCGTTCTTGGCCTTCAGGGCTTTGGCCAACATGAGCTCACGCATCCAGTCGATCCTCTGGTCTTTGGTGGTAACAGCAAAGTGCTGTACCTTGCCGTTGGGCATGACCTTCTTGACATCACCCTTGCCAGCCACAGTAGGAACAAGCTGGAACTCAAAGGCAGGTGCATTAGCAGATGCCTTGTCCTTGTGGTGACCCGAAGACAGTTTCAAAGCCTTGAGCTTGCTGGAGAGCTTGCTTGAAGCGAGGGACGAGCATGCCACAGCATAGTCGTCGACATCAATCGTCTGCAGTGCAGAGGAAGAAGGAAGCTCATTGGGGTGCATGGCCAGCATGGTGCCCTGGAGGCGGAAGTGGTGGTCCTGCCATTCGTGACGCAAGAGCTTGGTGCGACGCTTCTTCATCCAGCCATGGTGGTTCACACCCTTGTACACGAAGCCTCCCTTTGGCAGCGGGCCAAGCGTGTCTTCGGCCTCGTGACAAAACGGCTTGGTGGTCTTGAGTGGAGACGAGCTAGCGCTGTTACTAGAGCTGACCGAGTCATCAAAGATGGTCTCGCGCAGAGTGTCGTCGTCCGAGTGTGCCGTCGGGCTGAAGACACGGTCTTCGGCTAGCGCTGGCATGGTAAACGAGGGGCGGCGGCGGTCGTTACGCGAGCCAGGCCTCTGGAGTTGAGGTTGGTACTGCATGTTCGGGGGCACAGACTGGCTTGTGTCGCGGCTAAGAGGTTCTGGGTGCACAGCAGTTACAGGAACATCCATCTCGGAGAAGGGCGTACCAAACCGGTAGACACCACCTGGAGACGCTGTCCTACAAGGCGAAAATGCGGTATCCGGTGCCAGGTATTGGTGTACGGGAGCACCGCTGCGTGGGTTACCGACGGGTTGGGCAGACATGGCACGCGCCGGGGGAATTGTCAATTTGGGAAGGCTCTTGAGATTCGAGTGAGGGGCTGGCATGAACTCTGGGGGATGCAGCGCTGGAGTCGCGGGTGTCTGGGCAAATGGCTCGAATGACCTCGTGGTGTGCGCCGAGGTGGATGCGGAAAAGGCGGAGACGGGTTGACAGTACTGCTGCTGCGGTATCACCAAGAAGGGGCGAGGTGGGTATGTGTCGGCTGGCGGGGTGGGGGGAGCCTCGATGGGCGTAGCAGTGTAGTAAGGTTGTTGCTGGCCTTGCAGCGTCAGAAACTGTCGCACATTGTCTTGCGGATCGCGTTGCTCGAATTTGTCCAGGTCCTGGAGACTAAAGTCTGGGAGTTGGCCAGGGCCTAGCACGTCGGACGATGCAACTACCGACGGGACCACGACGGAGGGCGCGGCTTCCGAGTTGGGACGATGGACATTCTCGACAACGTGACTGGCGGTTTGGGCGTTGCCAGGGTCGCCGGCAATGAAAATATGGCCGCCCTTCTCAGGTGATATGGGGAATCCGTGCTCCTGCTTGAGCCTGGCGAGCTGCCGTTGCTGCTTTTTCCATTTGGAGCATCTCTCGCCCTTTGCGCAGACATGGGGCTTGGGCAGCAGCTGTTCAATGGCCACGATGGAAACCGAGTGCGCAGGGGTGATGACGTCGTCTCCGAGATTGCGACCACGCGACTTGTCGCGCCGGCTGGCCTTGCGACCCTTGCTCTTTGACCTGTTCCGTGCCTCCTTGCAAGGGCGTTCAATGTCTTCAAACGGAGTGGGGATGGGTGCAGGGGCCGTTGGCGACATGAGGCCCTCTGCGGTGCGGAGCGAGTCGATTTGGTTCCATAGTTGGTGCCTCTTGCCAAACGACTGGATCTCCAGCTCTTTCAGATCGTCAAACTGCATATCCAGGAGCACCGCGCCCGTGATGTCGTGGCCGATGAACTTGTCAATGATGTCGTCTTCAAAGCCATTCTGGTACATCCAGGTAGCCACGTCTTGCGAGGTCCAGGCGCGCACTTCGGCGTTGTCGAGGTGGGAGACGGCGCGGGCAATGTTGTTGTACTCGTGTTGGGGGACTATGGTTTCCGGAGTGGCTTCTCGGAAGGCGGTCTGCAGGCGGGGTGGCGGCTGTCTTGGCAGTAATGGCGACAGTTGCATGGCATCATCGTACGGGAACTCATTCGACGACTGGAAGGAGCAGAACAGATGGGGGCCTTTGGGGCCCTCTACCGGCTTCGTTTCTGGCCAGTAGGCGAACTGCGGTCGGATGTCTTCTGCCGGTGTAGTTACCTCTTCAAATGTTGATATGGTTGTTTGGCTCCGCCGGTTGTCACTCTGGGGGCTGGTCAGTACCAAACACTGCCTCGACGAGAGGCAAATACGTACAGAGGAGCCGCTGAATTCCTCGAATTCGCTCGAGTCGTCCTCGATGTCGGTGTAGGCGACGCTGATGTGGGAGAGGGGGCGCTCTAGCGACGAGCGGGCCGCAAGAGCACCAGAGAAGAAGGACTGTGCCTTTCCTCTTTCGAACATTTCCATGCCCGGCTCCAGCGGGGTGATGGGTGTCATGTCCTGCTGAGGGCGAGTTAGTGCTGGGATGCTGCGAGTTGAGAGTTGGGGGATGCGCACCATGATCACGTTGGTGGTGCTGGGCGCACTCGCTGCGAAGTCTGTGGGCGTGGGCGTGTAGGGAAAGCGGGTTTGGTGGGAGGACTGCTACGACGTAATCGGGGCGAATGTCGCGAGCATGGCATAGACACACATGGACACTGTAGCAGCACAAGACGGTCGAAAACGGGAAAAGGGACCCTTCGGGTGGAGAGCGCTTGCGGGTCTTTTGTAGAGGTTGCTTGGGCGCCGTTGGCGGTGGGGGGGGGGAAGAGGTAGGGCTTGGGCGATATCACACTGTGACTGTGGCAGCTGCACGGGACGGCGCATAGGAGGGCGAAGCGGCCACTGAGCGAGGACGAGCTGGCGGCGGGCATGCTGGGGCACGCTGGGGCATGCTGGGGCGGGCGACAGGCTGGCGCTTAGTGTAGAGCGTTGAGAGGACGAGCGGCGGCGGCGATTGGCTGGGGGCGACAGATTGGGCGTCGGGACTAATCGGGGCTAATCGGGGCTAATGGCTGCTAATAGAGCCGGAAGCGGACGGGCAATTGCCATTAATATCCCACGGGCCACCGCACCGCACCGCACCGCACCGCACCGCACCGCACCGCACAGCGCTGCACTACCTAGTATGCTCGTGTACATGTACAGTATAGTATACGTACATAAGACGGCTAGTCGTGGGTGGTGCTAGCACTAGGGTTGCCGCCGCGGATCCCTTCACGACGGCAGCGGATCGTGTCGTCGCCGCCAGTCGCGCGGGCGCTGCAGCGAAGATCTGAGCTGGGCCATGGCGTGCCCGCGTGCTGTTGGCCGCCTCGTGGGACGTGGTGAACCTCGGCGCCCACGCGCATGCCCACGTCGACGGCTGTGCCTGTGCCTGTGCCTGTGCCTGTGCCTGTGCCTGGATAGAGCCACGGCCAGCGTCATAGGGAGCCAGCCAGCCAGCCAGCTCTACACCGCGCCTTTGCAGCGGTGGAGCCTCGGCGCGGACGTCCGGCGTCGTGGTCCCCAGGTCGTGGTCGTGGCGGGTTGACGTGTGCTAGCCGACAGCCTCATGAGTGATATGCAGCAGGCGATATTGGCACAAGCATCATCATCACATGCGGATGCGTTCCGTGCTCGAGCGGCTGCGTGCAGCCCGCGACGCCACAGAGTCAAGAGCACATCTCATCGTCGTCATGGCGGGCCCGTTCTGCTGCTCGTCGGACCTACCTCGACCTCTCTCTTCTGTCGCTCCCCAGCTGGCGTCGTGCAACCTGGCACGCACACATACACACACGTCGCGACCGATAGCGGGCGCGCCGTTGACTCATCCCTCGACACAAGCGTCCCGGCCGGCAGCCTGCTACCGCTGCCCGGCCACACTGCACCACCCTACACCACCCGACACCACACGACACCACACGACACCACACGACACCCACACATTCCCTCGTGACTCCCCACCATGAAACCCTCATCAACGTGGCGACCAACGGCCGCGCAGAAGACCATGCACACCGCGAGCCCGTGACCGCAAGGCCCTGCGGCCACCCGAGTCGACGCTCTCTCGTGTGCTCCGCTGCCACGACGGCCCCAGGCGAATCAGCGTGCAGACATGGCTGGCGGCCACCACACGTCCAGACCGCAACTTGTGCAAGCATCATCCCAAGCATTTTTCTCGACAGACGCGCCAAGCAGAGCAAAAAAAAAGTAAGTTGCACCTCTGATGTGACAGGGCTGCTCGCTTGCTACGTGCGAGTACGAGCGCAGCCGAGCGGGCGGTGGAACGGGCAGTGGAACGGGCAGTGGAACGGGCACTTGGACCTGTGCCACCCACGGGGTAGGGCAGGCAGGGTAGCCGGCTCTACCGCGCCAGCATACTGCACTTGGTGGTGGTGGTGGTGGTGTAAGTACAAAGAGCCGGCACCACGAGTCGCTCGGTCGCGGAGCCGTGGCACTAGATGCCCAACAAGGACGCAAACGAGGCCAGTGCCAGCCAGCATCATTTCCCAGCAGCCGGGGAAGCACGAGTGGCCGTGGGCGCTCGCATCAAATCCGCGCGGTCAGGTGAGGCATGGCATGTATGCCCGACCGCGACCGAGCTGGTACAGGCCGGCCAGTCGTCGACGAGCCCCATTCGTCGCCTGCCAAGTATTGATTGCAATTGCCGGTAACCAATGGCTGCCCGCCCCCGCCGTGCCTCGCCCAAAGCGGGAGTTGCTCCAGCGAGCGCCCGCCCCACGCACTGTGTGTAATTATGGGCCTTTGGGGGCACGCCCGACGCGGGCTAATTAGCGGCCTATTCATAGTCGTCGTCGTCGTCGTCGTGGTTGTGGTCGTGGTTAGGGGTGCAGTGTAAGCTAGAGTTGGAGCTAGCCCGCAGCCGCCCGCCATTGGCCGCCCGCGCCGCGCTAGCAAAAGCTTGTTCTGCAAATTCCACATTCCACGTCCAGCACGCCAGCACAAGCGACTGGCGGCGCGCGCTGAGTGGCTGCGCGCTGCATCGTGTGCCATGCCCGTCCGCCGCGTTACACGAACCCTCATCCACTCCCCTCGTCGTCGCCCGCGTAGCTCGGGAAAACATCGTCAACCGACCTGCCGTCTTGGGCCACGAGTGCCGTCCGCCGTGTTGCTGTCCTGCGCGCGCCGTGGAAATGATCACGACAAGGCGAGCACACGGTGTCACGCTGGCCTTTTGTCGCCGACGTGGCACAGGCTCATGGCCATGCAAGTGTTTCCTGGACAGACGGCTCTGAACTTGCAACCACGACGACGACGACGACGACGACGGCTTCGACTTGGCTGATGGTGCCCCGCAGCAGAACAGGCCAGTGCAGCAGCTGCAGCTGCAGTGCGAGGATGCGGGCGGGCCACTCGTCACCCACGCACGCGACCCCTGCCGGCTCGCGCAAAAAACTCTTGCTCGCTCTTGCATCCAGGTGCGCATTTCTGGTAATGGTAAGCAAACCAACGGCACAATTATTCACCTGCAAAGCTCGCTGCGGGGACCAGTAGGCCGATCGATAGCCGTGGAGCGATGGGCGCTCGGGGCCGCGGCTGGACCAAGCGCGGCGGGTAAGTAGGTGCGCCCCAAAATAGCCGGGCAGGCTCCCAAATGACCCCAAATGTCGACATGACGCCTCTAGTCGGCCCAATCAGCGCGCCGCTGCCGCTGCCTGCATGCCTCTCGCATCTCGCAGCCATCGCACCCCGTCCAAGAATAGATGCAGCCATATTTGTGGCCTTTGTGCCGTTCCGGGCAGATATAAGGTACTTGACGCTCACTAATAGCCCTCGACGCATGCCAGGTAGACCGCATAATTTGCTTCCGCTCCTTCCTTCACATCAAGCCCGCTGGTCGAGCTTTTGAATGCCCATCTTTAATTACGAGCAGCCCGGTCGAGCCCTGCCATCCTGTCCCTTTCGAATCGTCCCGTCGCGCCTTAGTCGTTATTGCCGCATCGTTTACGGCCTTGCTTCATATACCACGGCTCTGGGTACCTCGACCGCCCATGTCCTCCTCGTCCCCTCCCACAGCCACCACCACGACCAAGCACTCGACCGCCATGGTAGGCACCGCGACCGCCGCCGCCAATGCTGCAAAGCAGCAGGCTTCCAAAATGCATCGCCGCTCACGCACAGGTAAGCCCTGCTCCTTCTTTGCGAAGCCCATGCAGGGATCTGCCGCATGCACGGCCGGCTGGCTAACGGGTCTGGTGCAGGGTGCTTCACATGTCGCCTGCGACGGAAGAAGTGCGACGAGGGAAAGCCCTCGTGCCGCGCCTGCAAGCACCTCGGCCTCAAGTGCGAGTACAAGCGGCCCATGTGGTGGAGCAACAATGAGCAGCGCCGCGGCCAGAAGGAGCTCATCAAAAGCATTATCAAGCGCACCAAGCTCAACGAGAAGACGGCACAGGGCAGTGCCATGACCACAAACACCCCCCCAAGCCTGTGCCATTCGATGCAGACTGCAGACACCTTCTCCGACGGCGTCAGCTGTACACGGGCGCCTTCTGTCGACTCGCAAAACTCGCTCGACTACACCTTCAACCCTGCTGCCGCTGCTGCTGCTGCTGCCGCCGCCGCCGCCTCCATCGACTTCTACAACGCGGCCATGCCCCCGCCCAGCTTCCCGCCCAGCTTCGCCCATCCGGGCCACTATGTCCCATACGACATTGACATCAAGACGGAGAGCCAGATGTTCATCAACGACATTCCCACTCGCCGCGACTCGACAATCTCGTCGTACAGCCACTACCAAACCCCTCCCGTCTACCCACCAGACAACTGGATCCAGCAGGACTACTTTGAGCGCCGCGAATCCTTCACTGAGGAGCCTCTCGACTTTCCCATCTTTGAATACAACACATATGGCACCTTCAGCCCCTCGCACCAGCCGTCGATCCAGGTGGACGACTGCGACCGACATCTGCTCAGCCACTTCCTGGAAAGCATCATGCCATCCGCTTTTCCTGTCCTGGAAACAAACCAGCCTGGTGCAGCGCAGCGCGATGTCATCATCCCTGCGCTCGAGACCAACAAGGCATACCTGCACTGCTGCATGAGCATCTCTGCACTACACATGAAGACCACTCAGGGGCTTACGGGCGAGCAGATTGACCAAGACATCCAGCGACACCGCGGTGAAACCGTTCAACAGCTTACCGCAGCCCTCTACAGCGACAGCAACCACGGCCAGACACTCGAGGCAGCGCTCGGCATGATCTTTTTCCAGTGCTCCGTCGGCCGGTTCAACGACGGTCTCATGGACATCCCATGGCACGGCCACTTTGAAGCAGTGCAGAACCTTGTCCACAGGCTCGATCTCCCTGCGCAGATGATTGCCATGAACGGACAGGCGCATGTGCAGCCTCCCTTCAACATGACACTGGCTTCGTGGATTGACATTCTCGGCGCCACCATGCTGGGCAGGACGCCATCGTTTGCCGACACGTACCGGGAGAAGCTCATTGCAGACGCATCATCCGGCCTGGCAGAGCTCATGGGATGCGAAGACCGCATCATGTACCTCATCTCGGAGATTGCGTGCCTCGAAGCGCTCAAGAACGAGAACATGGACGTGTGCCAGCTCTGCCAACACATCAAGCTGCTGGGCGAACAGATCAGCCTCACTGAGCCGCCCCAGGGCTCGCTCAACAGCGCCTACACGTCAACAGGCGAAATTCTCCCCAGGCAGCTTCGCCGCAACATGACTGCAGTGTACCGCCTAGCCGCGCGCATCTACCTCTGCAGCCTAGTGCCGGACTTTGATCGCACGTCGCCGACGTTTGTCAACCTCGTCAGCGCTCTCTGCAAGGCCATAGAGTACATCCCCGCCGGCCCAGAGGGATTCGACCGCGCCCTGGTCTGGCCACTGCTGGTCGCTGGCTCCATTTCGGTGCCGCAGTCTGGCTTCCGCAACATGTTTGCTGAGCGTTCGGCCATGCTGGGCGAGGCGGCAAACTTTGGATCGTACGGCCGGGTCAAGAACCTCCTCGAGGAAGTGTGGCGGGTCAACGACGAAAACCTTGCAAAGGGCAACACCCAGAGTGTCCACTGGCGGGACATGATGCGACAGAAGAACTGGGACTGTATCGCCCGTTTCAGCTTCTATTCCTCTCCTATAGAGTTTGCTCTCATACACCCTCACCCACACACACACCACACACACACTCTCTCTCTCTCATCAGCCCGCATGGCTACACTGCTACACTACTCTACTATACACGCGGCCGCCGCTGGGGTGCTGCGCTAGCTCCCCAAGACCACATTTGCCCCCCCTTTTCCCAGTCTGGCCTGGCCTGCCCAGGGGGCTGCCAAAAAACACCACGCCCAATCTAGCCGTAGTCTCGTTAGCCGTAAAAGTCGCTCCTAACGCCATCCAATCGATGCTATTGCGCCGTATGAATGCTGCCCTGCTCCTCCTCGGAGCCAATGGTATCCAAATTACAAAAGTGGGTATCGTGTTGAAGAAAAATATATGCAAAAGAAATAAGCAAATGCTTTGGGTGGGGTCGCCCCAAGAAGTCGGCCGCGCGGGGGGGGGGGGGAGGAGGGCCAGACGAAGAGAGAATGTAAGTCGCAAAGAGCAGCACGCCAGACCAGGATGCATACCAGCAGAAGAAGAAGCAGCAGCTCAGATGAGCAAAAGCTCAACCTGACTGACGCCTCACTCTTACATGCATGCATGCCATGCAGACGTGATTGGCCGGCCCCCGTATACCAAAGGGGGCCCTGACTACGCAGCCCTCCGCATGTGGCGCAGTAGTCGCAGTCGCTGGCGCCCGTTGCTACTGGTACAGTACGAGGCGTGGCCGTGGAGAAGAGAGGCCTTGCCTGTCTAAAATTAGCGAAGCAGCACCGGCGGCCGGAGTGCGAGTGCGAAGCCGCAGCAGCTCACCGCGGACGTACATGTACAGCAACCGCCATCTCCAGATTGCCATCCGAGCCCCGAGTCAGAGGTCGTGTGCGTGAGAGCGAGAGCCTGGGTGCGTATGTGTGGCGGGTGCGTCCAGCCTCGTCTTTGCCTGTGTCGTCGTCGCATTGCTCACGACGTCAAGTACGAGCCGCCAATTATTGTCATTCTGCCGTCGCCGTTATTAACACACAGACCTCTCGTATACCGCCCACCCCCCCACCCACGTGTATACACGCATCGTCCCGCCCCGTATCGTACTCCTCGACTCTCGAAACTCCACCTTCCCCCATGGCGTCTCCAGCCACGATTCCGTTCACCTCAGTCGACACCACCACCCGCCAGCCCGCCAAGGACGAGGTAGAGTCGCCCAGCATCTCGAGCGCAAATGCGCTTGCCCGCTACGAGTATGAGGCGGGCCATGGCAATGCCACAACAGGCACCAAGATCCTGATGGTGGAGTGGGAAGACGACGACACAACGCGGGGCGTGCGCGGCGACTGGCATATTTCGTGGGACGGCAGCACGCGCGTCTTGCCTGCCAACGACCAGCCTGCCAATGATGTGCATCGCATGTACTTTCTGCTGCCCCCGGGCGTTGCGGTACCTACCAGCGTCACACTGACGCTACGGCCACAGGACGCCAGCAAACCTCCCGTCGTCTGGCATACCAACCCCCTCCCGGCCCTCTTCCCACCGGAGCTCGGGGCGTCTGCGCGTGCAGCGGGCAAAAAGGGTGTCTTGCACACCATCTGGGCAAAGAAGCGGCTGCAGGTGCTGCAAAAGGAGATTGAGGCCGAGTCACGCACCAACGTCGAGGGCGTGGGCCTGCTCATGGCCGTGCAAGAGAAGGAGTGGATCGAGTCGACGTTTGGCGTGAATGCCAAACCGGCAGGCCTGAGCATCTCACTGGGAGAGCCCACGCTGGCTCCGATGAAGGGGCCCTCGAGCCCTCGATCGCCTGGCGGAGGGCGGCTGATGGACAAACTGGCGGGACTGCGACTAAGCACGAGCGAAAAGGACCTCTCGCCCAACAGCAGCACGCCGGGTTTCTCCAACCCCCTATCGCCCGAGTCGTCGGATATTGCCATTAGTTCGTTCGCTGTCTTCAAGGGCGCAAATCCATCGACACTTGCGGCGAAGCCTCCGCAACCACCCCAGGCTCAGCCAGCAGATCCACCTCGGAAAATCGCGGCCCAGGCGCCTCCGCAGTTCATCATGGAGCAGCAGAGTGCTGGCATGGGCTCGCTCAACGCACTATCTGGCCCAGCGCCCGTGTTCCAGTCTCGAGCCCCGGTGCTATCGACCGCCACCGATGATGACGACAAGGACGACGGCTTGTTTGCGCTGCCCATTAGCCCGCGAAGCCCCGAAGTGGGCAAGAGTCCATTTTCGTTTTCAGCAAGCGATACGGCCCCTTTTCTGAAGGAAGAGAAGGCTGCTTGAGTGACAATACACGTGCTTGTTGTCCCGGAGTCTTGGGGTATGGAATTCTGGTCTTGGTCGGAGAGGCCGTGTAGCCCTCCTGTTTGGCGTGATACCTTGGCGGCTTTGTTGCCTCTTTGCAAAATCCTACATAGGTCAATACATCATCATGAACAAGATTATCACTAGACTGTGCCCGAGCCGTTTAGATTCTGACACGCAAATGTCCACTGCGCATGTGGAAAATGAGGATATTTCGTGCTACCCAAAGACACTCGTCAAGCCAACCTTGGATGACACTCTCCAATGAGACTCTGCATACCGTGTATTCCGTGTATTCCGCATGCTACATCAAGCGGCTCATGGCCGCTGGCGTCACTGCAAGGCGGGCTGCTCGTATTCACGCAGGCGTTCGGCTTGGCGTCTGCGCGCTACGGCGCTGACGAAAGTGGTTTCGCCGACGCGAACTCGAGCGCGGCTTCCACGGTACGACTGTCGCAAAGCTCTTTCCACCATCTCCGAGCTACTTTTGTCCGTCGCATTCACATCTCAGCCTAATATCACCTACAATCCTTCGCAACAAGCAAAATCCGCGACACGATGTTGGCCACCGGGCGCGGCAGCATTGCCCAAGTGCACTACACTGGAGAAGAGGCTGCCGGTGAGATCAACAAGCTTCTAGGCGCAGTCGTAAGTGCTCCGTCTCCTCGCTGTGTGTGCAGCGTCAGCTGACGGCCCATCTAGGTAGAGAATGAAGACGATTTCGAGAGGTGGGAAGCGCTCGTCACTCGCGCCTCTGAGCTCGAAGGCGGTGTCACCCGCAACTCCAGTCCGTCGGCCATCGAGCTCGTCCGCAACGTCTACGACTGCTTTCTCACAAAGTTCCCGCTGTTTTTTGGATACTGGAAGAAGTATGCCGACCTCGAGTTCTCGATTGGCGGTACCGAGACTGCGGAGATGGTGTACGAGCGTGGTGTTTCCTGCATTACACCGTCAGTGGATCTCTGGGCCAACTACTGCACCTTCAAGATGGACACGTCGCATGACAACGATGTCATCCGAGAGTAAGTCTTGCCTTTCCTCCCCTTCCCCTCCCGATTCGGAGGCTCAAACTCGCCGTAGCCAGCGGTGGGCTCCCGCGCACTCGGGCGTTACATGTTCAGCTGTCGCGTAATCTCTCGCTGCATACCGTTTGACGCGCCTCATCATTGCCCCCCGTCACTTTGCCCCTCCCACGAAAGAGCAAAACCTAAGACGTTGGACGCACGAAGTCGATAGCCTTACCATCCCCTTGTTGGCATACTGGGTTACTTTGCAAGATCTCACCCCATTCCCCCTCCAGCCCCCTCTTTCCCCATGGTTCCAAAATTCATGCATGCTGACCGAATAGGCTTTTTGAGCGGGGCGCTCATTTTGTCGGACTCGACTTTCAAAGCCACCCATTCTGGGACAAGTACATTGAGTTCGAGGAGCGCATCCAAGAGCCAGCCAACGTTACCAAGATCTACAGCCGTGTCTTGCACCTGCCCATCTACCAATTTGCCCGATACTACGAGAAGTTTTCCGTTTTGCTCTCCAACCGACCAGTGGAGGAATTAGCCGATCCCGAGACGCTCGAAAGCATGAACGCTGCGGTCCAGCTAGAGAACCAGGGACAACCCGAGAAGCCGGCGCTTGAGGTTGAGCGACAGCTGCGCACAAAGATCCACGAATATTACTACAACTCGTACTCCAAGACACAGCAGGAGGTGACAAACCGCTGGACCTTTGAACACGCGATTAAGAGGGCCTACTTCCACGTCACAGAGCTAGAAGAGTCGGAACTTGAAAACTGGCGCAAGTACCTCGAGTACGAGGAGAAGCAGGGAGACTTTGAGCGCACGTCCTTCCTGTACGAACGCTGCCTGGTTGCCTGTGCGCTGTACGATGAATTCTGGCTGCGATACGCCCGTTGGATGTTCTCGCAGGGCAAAGAAGAGAACGCAAGAATCATCTACATGAGAGCTAGTTGCATATTTGTGCCCATCTCAGCCCCCGCCATACGCCTCAATTGGGCTCGGTTCGAGGAGAAGCTCGGTCGAACCTCTGTAGCTCGCGATATCTACCTTTCTATGCTCGAAGAGGCGCCTGAGCACACGGAGACTCTCATTTATCTTGCAGGCGTCGAGCGACGGCACCAAGGCAACGATGCGGCCGTCCATCTTCTGGAAGAATACATTGAAGGGTCCAACAACCAGATTGGCGGCATACTAGCAGCGGAGCAAGCACGAATACTCTGGCAATGCAAGGGCAGCGTTGACGAGGCACGTCAGATTTTCAAGGACAAGTACGAGCGATTCCGAGACTCGCGCGAGTTTTGGATCAAATATCTGGAGTTCGAAGTGGCACAGCCTTCCTCCGACCAGGAAGAGTCTCATGCCCGGATAAAGGCGGTTCACGAGCTGATGCGCACCAAGGGCCGCTTCACTCCTCAAGTCGCAAAAGAGCTATCACACTTTTACATGGCCTACCTCCTGGACCGTGGTGGCAAGAACGCAGTCGAGGAATATATGCAGTTGGATAAGGATGTCAACGGGTATGTATCATCTGCTCAGAGCGCTCCCTCTTAAACCCCCTCCCAAAAGAAAAGAAAAGGCCAGCCTCACAATGCAGCAAATAAACGCCAGCGCAAATAGTATTATAGCGCAAGCTCTTCTCGGCACAAGAGAGCTGCCATCTGCCTTGGTTCAGAGGCTTGCTCCTCTTGCACTGTCCCCACCCCCCCCCTCCTTTTGACCTTTTTATTATTTACCACATTTCTGCACTTGCATGACTGCTAGCAAAACGTAATACACCACACTTCTTGTCACCCCGTTGTGCTTGCTGACCTTTTGTGTTCGTCACAGTGCGAAACAGGTTGAAGACGTATCTGTTGCTCTGCCCGTTGTGCCGGCAAAGCCCAGTCACCGAACCCGCTTCTAGCAGTGCGGTAGTAATCTGGTACGTATTCCGACTCTTCTCAGCGCACCGACTCACTGCTGACTATGTTGACACAGACGAGGTGTGGTTTCCCTCTAGTACCAGAGCGCTTTGACGTGTTCAGCCTCTACGCCCAAAAGTAACTCTTGATCAGCTGCGTGTCGACCCAGATGGAGCCGGCCATGGTGCATTTTACGGTGCATGGCCGAAGACGATAATTTTTACAACGCCCCTCTGAGAAAGGTGCTCGGTCAAGTGCCCTTGATAGGTAAAGCTCTTTTTGATCCCGTTGACGCTCTTTGTTTTTCTGTTGTTGTTTCTTTATTGACGGCATTATATATTTATGGCGTTTGTAATTTTTTTTGGTAACCATGCACGAAAAAAGAAAAGTGCATGTCTAGGCTCGCAAGAAGAACTATTCCTTTTATTTTATTCCCCGACTTGCTACCATGCAAGCAACATGGAGGGCCCGCTGTTTTTGATAGAAAAATATGTGCAATATGTGTAAAAGACAAATACAGCTCAATTTTTATTATATCAGACAAGAAGCACTACTTTGTGTGTGGATTTTTTTTTGCATGTGATGGCATTCATACATAATGTCATAAAGCATTCTCAAACTATCTAGGACGATGTGGTTGCAATCAATTGTGTGTATATATAGATGGAGACGGAGTCTTTTTTTTCATAATCTCAATCATCATCATTATATAACGTGTTTTACAAGCGAGCGCCGCGTACAAGCGAGCGCCGCACCCCACTAAACCTGCGCACCTCTATAAGCCTGTAGTTCCACCACAATATAGTTGTTTTACTGTATATTAATATAATAGATTAAGCAGTACCTAGAGTATCTTTCTTGCACGTACGCGAGTTGTGGCCAGTTTCTCTACACCTACTGCAGCGCGCCAAAGCCTGGCGGCTGACACCTGATCGCTCTCCTCCCTAACGCTCTTCATAAGCAATCTGCTGATTAGCCTCACGCTAAGCAAGTAGATCCTCTCTAGCTCCCTTTGTTAGCACTCCATGCTTCTATATCCGCTTCCTTTTACGCTGCCTACGCTTTGTTGCTGCCTCGTTAGCCCTCTTAAGGCTGGCGATCTAATCGCGCATTAGCTTAGCCAAGAGCATTATTCTCTCTACCCCCTTCTTAAGCTAGCTAATCGCCGCAATATTAACGCTAGTGACGAGCT